>NC_025993.2:76403405-76697532 GCF_000442705.2 Elaeis guineensis | reverse complement strand
AAGTTAGACGTTCTAACTTTGCTGATCGAGCTTGAGGATGATGTTACGAGCCACACACATGTCCGACCTCTAGGAGTCATCCACATGAGCCCACGAATCACGATCAAAGTCTGGTCCAGAAAATCAGCACAGTATGCTAGTACTGTGCTGATCCTTCTTCGATGATCGATCAATACCTCATTCTTCTTGATTTGACTCTTTCAAAATGAGAGTAGGAGAAGGAGTTTTAGATTGAGACACTCTCAGAAAACTCACAGATGGAGGAAGGAAAGAGGTGAACAGCAACCTAGACAAAGACCCTCTTCTTCTTCTCTTTGCTCTAACTCAGACATCTAGTTTTGTTCTATTATATCTCCATGCCCCAATACTCTTTTTTCTAATTTTCACATACCCAAAGTCTCTCAATGCTTATAATTATAAAAATTTTAAAATAAATTTATTTTAAATAAGAGATATGAAGAGTCCTTTCTAGGTCAAATACTAGTCAAGAAAAATCCAAATAGGGCAAGACAAGGGTGCCCAACTCTTGGGGCCCCCTCCTTCTTTTTTACCATGGACCACCAGCAAAGGTGCACAATATGTGCATAAAACCATAAAAATCTAAATAAAATTTAGATAAAATCAGTGCCATAAGGAAAGAGTTTTGTTTCATAAAATTCTATCTCATAGAATTTGAAATCCAAACTAATTCCTACTTTGACTTGGCCACAACCACATTCCATGTAAGAGAGAAAGAGTAAAAAGCTTTGGGCATGATGAAGGCTGGGAGAAAGATTTTTTCATAAAATAAGAGAGAGTGGGCGTGGGGGGCTAAGGTGGCGCAAGGTGGAATTCTAGTTTACTAGGATTCAATCTATGACTTGTTCAAATTTGGTTTCTCAAACTAAATCAAACCAAAACAAATCAATCTAATTAAAATAGGTCTTAATCAATTAAAACTAATTTAATCGATTAAATTTGATTTAAATTGATTTGATTTTTAATCAAATTAGAAATTAGGTTGACCCAAGTCCTAATTGAACTAGGACTAGTTTTTTCTTGCACTTGGCTTATCCAATAAACCAATTGAACTTGATCCAATCAAGCCAAACTAAATATAATTAAATTATATTTAATTAACTTAATTTTAGCCCATTGGTTTAATCAAATTAAGCCAATTAACAATCAAATTGCTAATCGATCTCCTGCAACACTTGCACTAGATTAAATGTCAATCGTATTGATCGTTTAACCCTAGAAGATTCTTAATCATTGATCAACCATCCGATTGGATCATGAACTCTAATGTGTGTGATCTCATTGTCTGAACCTAAGTCAGTAGTATAGAAATAAATTTCTATACCAATCGAAGTACTATCTAGCAATGGTACCCGACAGTCAGATAGGTCGAATGTGTAGAACAACATCCTTAGAACCCATACGGATATAGTTTCCATATAATTCATCCTCTTGACAAAAATACTCATAGGACACCTTAGAGTTTAACTGTCAACTCTAATTAGATTGTCCACATTATATTTCAAAATATCAAATCCATCTGATGGATTACCCTGGCCAAGGTTTTGCTAAATTGACATACAGTGACTCATTCTTCTCCAACTCTTGAAGTGGTCAATCCCATCTTGATCACACTCTGACTTCACAAGTACTTGACTGTGCCCAGAAGTCTTCCATCACTGAATTAGAAATTCAGTTAGTCCAGTACCAAAGCATAGTGAGTTGCTTGCAAGTCATTGAGGCGATCTCAGATCTAAGGGACACTTATACTTATATCCCATCAAAGACATTCTCGACAGTAGAATACTCTGAAGTTAGTCACATTCAATGATGATATACCCTTACATCTCACCTGTATATCATACTAGTATCTCCACACTCTTTGGTTAAGAGGACAACCAACCCATATGGCCTACAGCGATCTATGCTCGATAGAAGCTGTCGTCCTTATTAACAGCCTATCATTTGATCGTGAATAGTTTTAAGGACTAATCGATAAATCCTCTCTTTATTAAACCTAAATAGTTCTAAAAATTTTATCACAACAACAGAGTTCATTAGAAGATGAAAACTTATGACGAAGATGCCAAAAATATATTTTATTTATTAACAAATCAATTATAATATAAGGTTGCTTAACCGTTAACAAGCTGACGATTGACTTTTGGGACATATTTCCAACACAAAATTATTTGGTAAAGTTTTCTGTTAATGGCTGTGATATACGGACCTTCAAATGAGGAAAATGATCGGAAAGGGCCAAAAGAAAGGGTGCTTGTTTCAACTCAACAAGGAAGCGAAACTTTTTTCATCATTATGTCATTCAATCTCTCTATCTCTCTCTTCTACAAATAAAACTTAGAATCTTTAGCACCACCATCTTAGACACTCATATGCTATTAAACTTGAGCATATGTTTCAATTTGATCTTCTTTTGGACATATTGAATGTCAAATCTATGTCTCTTGATCATAACTATCAAAGTTGTGCTCTCAAAAAAGCTTCCAAATTATCTTTTTCTTCTAGTAATACCAATGTTTATGAACAATTTGATTTGATCCATAGTGATTTATGGGGTCCATCTCCAATTCTTTCTCAACAAGGTTATAGATGTTTTGTTTAGTTCATTGATCATTATACACATTTTTCTTGAGTTATTTCTTGCATGCTAAATCTGAACTCACGAATATAACAAAAATATTTATCACTATGATTGAAACATAATTTGAAAAAATAATAAAAATATTCCATTTAGATCTAGATGGAGCATTTTGCTTTTTAGAACTTACATCATTTTTCAATGAACAGAGAATTTTACCACAATAATCTAACCCTGGAACTCCTAAGGAAAATAGGATGGTAGAATCAAAGAATCGTTACATTGGTGAAATAGACTGAACCCTATTGATTGAGTCAAATGTTCCTTCTAAATTTTAGGTAGAGGCCATTCATACAGTAGTATATCTTATTAATTGACAACCTACATCATTGACAATAAATTACCATGGTATAGTCTTTATAATAAATCACTAGAATATTGTCTTTATAATAAATCACTAGACTATTCTCGGGTGATTTATTGTCTTTATAATAAATCACTAGACTATTCTCACCTTCGTGCCTTTGGATGTCCTTGCTTTATTTTACTAAATCCCTATGAATGACATAATTTATCTTCTAAAGCCATAAAGTTTGTGTTTCTTGGATATAGTGATGAATGAATGGGCTATCTTTGTGATGATTCACAAAATAAATGTATACATATCTCTCATCATTTTGTCTTCTTTGAAAAATCTTATTATTATTTATCCTCTATGTCTGAAGAATCTAGTTGGTCTATCTCATTCTTACCTGATTTCTCATCCTGTGTGCCGTTAGAGACTACTAACATAATAGGTGTTGAGATGCTCCTCCTGTTAGATGTGTGCCCTAGAAAGCCAATTGTTGGCTGACACATTTGTATTTTCAGAGCTTGTATTTGAACTTATAAAATTTTTATTATTAATAAAGGACATTCTTATTTTGAATCATATTTATGTGTCTATGATTTATTTTATAAATTAACAAAGATGATTTTATATATTCTCAACGTGTTGAGAATTTGAGACACACTATTAATGGTTAATTTCTAAATACTCCTGATCAGAGAATCATCATAGAGGATAGTGATGGATCCAGTTAGATCGGTGCACGATCACCTCCTTTACAGACAGATGAGTCTCGAGTCTGTAGTATGGTGACATTAGGGTGATAATGCAAGTGGTTGTTAGAGAACAACTTGCACTGAGTGTGACTATTACGAGAAATTATTTGGATATCTACTCACTCATTAGTGATATTCTTGATGCTATAGTGGTATGACTAGTCCTTTGACCTACGATGCATTGGCTATTTGCAGTGAGGCTGCTATAGTTTGACTGCATGTCTACTTGATCCCTAGCCATTCGGGTCCTTACTGTGTATGTTGGCTATGGTGGATTCAGATTTACTGTTAAGAGTAAGATGCACTTAGATGAAATCTATCGATCTTAGTAGAAAAGTATAGTCCTGTGTGATTCATGAGATTAAGTTTAGTAAGTCTTTGACCAAAGCAAGAGTGAATTCTGGAAAGGAGTTTCTACGAGATTCACAAAAGAACTCAAGTCGAGCCAATCTTACATATGACTGATGATGGAGTTTGACGAGTTATCCATGACCTCCATCAAGTCGGAACTTTCGATAGAAGGACTGAATTATATGATAACTGTACCTAAAGATTCATACTTTCATTTACTGGATTGTCACTACATACTATTAAGTGTCACCGGTGGATTGTGAGACCCACGAGTATTATCTTGAAGATCGATGATTCTTGATGGACAATATTGAAATTGTTCCAATCCATAGAAAAGAGTTTCGATGATATTATGATAAATAATATAATGTGTCTTACTATCAGATAGAATAGAACCTATGGGATCATACACAAAAGACTTTTTTGTCTAATCCGATGATTGATCGACGATTATGAATCGTTAAGGGTATAATTATCAATATGATTGATAATTAACCCAATGCAAAAGTTGTAGGAGGATTAATTAGTAATTTGATTACTAATTAGATTTAATTTGATTAAAAAATAAGGTTTAGATCAAGTCTAATTGAATTGAATTTAGTTTGACTTGAATTGGGTTTGGTTTGATTGAGTTATAAGATGACTCAATTGCCATGAAATCAATTTCTGATTGATCTAAATTTAGATTTAATTAAATCTTAATTGGATTAAAATTTAATCTAATTAGAGACCTAATTAGATTAGATTTAATCAGGTGTTTGGGTCTAAACCAAATTATTTTTGGTTTGAGGCTCAATCCAAAACCCTAGAGTCTATTTTCTGAAGGACTCTTCCATATGCCACCCATTGTCCATGCCCCTTCTCTCCTCACACAAATTTCATATTTACATTAGGTTTTTCATATTTTTCCATCTCTTGGTCGACCACTTATTCCCTCATTGGGATAGGGATAAGTTTTGGTTTGAATCTGAAATTTAATTTGAATTTTTGATAGAGTTTGACTCTATCAGGACTCTATCAGGCGCCACCTTAAAAGGATCTACCTTTGGGATGCCTCTAGAGAGCTTTTCAGATTAGAACAAAATTTGGCCAACTACTAGAGTTAGAGAGGGACTTTTTGATATCCTCTCTTCCAAGTTTGAAGGAAAAACTCCATTGGTATAAGGTGTGGGACTCCGAGGAAGAAAGCTGTGCTGCTGCTGCCTTTCTTCTACCTCCACTGCTTCTTCGACTGAAGATCATCTTCCAGATCTGAAGAAGGATCAAACCAATCATTAAAAAGATCTTCTCTACAAGGGAGCTAGCACCCTAGAGAGATAGATAAGTCTCAGATTAGATCAGATCTTATGTGGATACCTGTAGAGGTCGGGCATTTGCGTGGCTCCAGGAACCTATCAAGTTTTTGATCATCAACTGCAGAGCTCTTCCACCAGCGATAAGGTATGAGATCTGATCTCATAAATTAATTTTAGATTTTATATATCTTAGATATATGTTAGGAAAGATTTTAGATCTTATTTAATGCATGATAAAAATAGTTAATCTATTTTATTCTACTGTGATTTCAAAATAGTTTTGAAAAACATGCATATATCTACCCTTCCCTTTCTAACAGTGATACCAGAGCGATGATTTCCATTAGACATATTTAATTTGATTTTAATCTTAGATCTGAAAGTTAGTTTCTAATTTAAATGATTTATTTTAGTTTTATTTAGATTTGAGATTTTTAAATCATGTATGAGATGCATAGATCTGTATTCCTTATGCGTAGTATTCAGATTTAAATGATCTCTATGGTCATTCGATCATAAGAAATATATTTAATCTGATTTTAATCTTAGATCTGAAAGTTAGTTTTTGATTTAAATAATTTATTTCAATTTTGTTCAGATCTAAAAATTATTGAATCATGTATGAGATGCATGGATATTTTAGATCATTGATCTAAAATCTAGATATGATTTTTGATAAATAGTTTTTGAAAATAGTTTTCAATCATATTTGATCTTTCTTTAGATCTAAATTTTGCATGCATATGATATATGCTTAATTAGTTTTAGATCTGATTTTTCATATATGATATGTGATTTTAATTTAGATATGAAATAATGCTATATGTCACCTTGTTTGAAATGTAAACCTAGTGTAGTTTAGATCTGAAATTATTTGGACATCTAAACTAAACCCATGATCATGTTGCCCAGCTATGCAACCCAAGAGGGGGGGGTGAATTGGGTTTCTAAAAATTTAGACTTAATTTATAACTTATGATGAACAAGACAAAGATTTTAATTCAATATTAATTACCTGAAGCAGAATTGCAAGGATATAATAAAGAAATAAGGTAAAGCGATAAAGCACACCACAAACACAAGGATTTATAGTGGTTCGGTGCCAACCTTGCACCTACATCCACTCCCCAAGCTCCTACTTGGGAATTTCAATCCACTATGCTTGTATTCAACCTGAATACAAAATGTTGGAAACTCCGACACTAGCTATCCCAAGCTAGATCACTTGTTTCCCGGGTATAAGTAAACCCAAAACACTCCGATTTCAGGTTCGGATCAACCTTTCCTTGTTTTGAAAATCCTCCAAAAACAAGAACAATTACTTACAAGAGTAAGATAATTTAGAGCACAGATTAATACAATAACAGCTCCTTAAATGAGCGAATATAACAATAAAAACTTTACTCAAATGAAGAAACCCTTTTTGAATTTTCTCAAGGTGGATGAACACTTGAATGAACACTTGAGAAGAGGATGATCGTTGATTGAAGATCTCTTGAAAGCTTTGAACGATCTCTAGATCAAAGTTGAAACAATATGCGTGAAAGATCCTCTCTTTGAAAGCTCTTGAATCTCTTTCACAATCTCTCGTGTGGATTTTGGATCCTCTTTTCTTTTTCTCTCAAATATCTCGTTGATTTTAGGCTTTTTCGTGCAGATTTCGGATCCTCTCTCTTCTTTTTTTCGTTTTAGATTTCACGTTTGATCTGCTATTTAATCTGCAATTTCTTTCACCATTTAAAGTATTTTATGACATTAGAAGCAAGAGAAAACAATTTAGGCAGATAAAGAGCCATTAGAGGATTTTTAGGAAGCATAAAAGGCAATTAAAATGGGCAAAAAAATAGCCGTTGCTGACATTTTCCATCGCAGGGGTCGACTCATGAGTCGACCTCTGTTGCAAAAACCAGAGAATGCGTTTCTGGAAATTCTTGGCTCAAATCAGCAGGGGTCGACTCATGAGTCGACTCATGCCTTGTGGGTCGACTCATAAGTCGACTCACAGGTCGTGCCAAGCCAGAAAACTAGCATGCCAAAGGGAATTTTTGCGTGCCAATCAGCTCATAGTGCCATGAGTTGACTCATGAGTCGACTCATGCACTTCAAACCTTCATAACTTCAAAAATATAAGTCCAAACACAATGAAATTTTTATCAATAGATTTCAAATCATTTGTTCTACCAAATGGTACTATCAAATCAGGATTTTAGTGAAATTATGATTTTGCCCTTGAAGAGCATAAGGACTTTTTCATTTTAAAATTATTTGTATCCCTTCAATCTGCTTTGTAATCATCAAAATCAATCTAGGAGCAACAGATCATAATATACTTAATTAAGAATTGGGATGTGAAATTAAGGATCTAAAATTCAGAATTTAAGATCTGAAATTAACTACATAAAATATGGGTTAATGGGTTGGGTAGCTCAATTAATTCTAGTTTGAGTGGTTGATTAAATCGAATCAATAGTTGGTTAGGTTTAGGTCTAATCTCTCATGTCCAACCCAAATAGTCATAAGTTTGGTCAAATTGACTAATAGCCACATGTTGTCGATCAAATTAAAAGACCTAATTTGGCTTCATGGTTCGAGCTTGAATTAATTAGCTAATCTGATCAATATTTATTGACCGATTGGTGTCTAAGGTAAGTTTGGCAGTTCGATCAGTGGTCTTTAATTGGGAGCTACTTGCATAGATCGAGTTAATGGCATACCCTCCCATCAATCTCATTTATCTGGCTAATATGGTTGATTAAGTCTTGACTTAAGTTGCTAATGATTCGAGCTAACCCATGCCACTAGGTTAGTCATATCTGATATGACTAATTAAGGATGAGATCTGAACCTAAATCTTCTCAATTAATAGTAAGTCCAGCAGTCTTCTATCATTGAAGAGATGTGGGTGCCTATCTGATGTTGATCGTTCTCAGCTGGTCACAGTGGTTCGATTGCATTGGGTAGGTACAACCACTCTATGCCATTAAATGCCTCAGGGTAGAGATGGGGTTGGACTTAATAACTGTTAGGTGAGGGTCCCAATGATGGCTTTACGTCCACTGGTGTACGGTGGGTCTGACTTAACAAAGAAATATGCCAATAACTGTTAGGTGAGGCCACAGGATTTAGAGACTGAACCAGTTGCATCTTGCTTAGTGAAGCAATGGATGAAGAGTTATCCACTCATTAGTTTGTGTGTTATCAATAACTGTTAGGTGAGATGCACATAAATCAATGAGACTATAGTGCCCACTAGAAACTGATCATGTATAGATTTTTATTTTCTCCACTCGAGGAGCGTGGGAGACCTGTAGAAATAGTGAGAGTCCTTGTTTGTTTATTAAAATCCCAATAATAAATATTTACAATTTCAAAACATCTAATTAGAAATTATTTCTCTCTGTAGTTAACCATGCTGAGTTTAAATCCATTAGCCTGAATCCTTGACACCAATAGGTTGATCAGAACCAATTACAAAATCTGGCTCTGGAATTTGAGAATTGTTCTCAGTTTTGAGAAGTTGAACCATGTCCTCAACCAGGATGTGCCTGTGTTGCTGGCTCGTCCATCTTCTGATCAATGATTCGTACTTGAGAAGTGGATGGATGAAGATATTAAGGCGAAGTGCTATATTCTTGTGTCCATATCCAATGATCTTCAGTGATAGCATGAAGACATGAGGACTGCTAGAGACATACTGACTCACCTGCAAGAGTTATACGGTGAGCAGAGTCGCATGGCTTGCTCTGAGATCTCACAGAGACTTTTCAAAACAAAGATGCATGATAGATAGTCCATCCATGATCATTGTTTGACAATGATCAAGGACATTGAGGAGCTTCAGAAGCTAGGCATGAACATAGATAAGGAATTGCAACTGGATATGATCCTGCAATCCCTCCCTGATTTGTATGGGCAGTTCATCATGAACTATCATATGAATAAGATTGATAGCTCTTTGTCTGAATTGCTGAATATATTGGTGACAGCTGAAAGTACTTTGAAAAGTTCAAGGAGTACCATTCTAACTGTGGAGCATACTTCCTCCAAGAGAAAGTCATCTTGGAAGAAAAAGAAGAAGCCTGCAAAGAAGCAAAAGATCGATAGCAAATGCAAGAAGCAGGCTCCAAAGAAGACCAACGACAAAGGAAAATATTTTCACTGTAATGTCAAAGGTCATTGGAAAAGAAAATATCCTGCATACCTGGCCACTTTAAAGAGCAAGAAGATGGACACACCTTCTGAAGGTATGTCTGAGTTTCTCGTTATTGAAACTAACCTAACGATTTTTTCTTCTTCTAGTTAGGTTCTAGATTCTGATTCTAGTGCTCACTTGTGCACTTCCATGCAGGGTCTGAAAGAAGTTAGAGGGCTAAAAGAAGGCGAGATTACTCTCCGGGTTGGCAATGGGATAAGAGTTACTGCTATAGCCGTCGGAATTATCCTTTGTGATTATCATTAAAAATTAGTTTGCTTTTAAAAGATTGTTATTATGTACCTGGAGCCAGTAGAAACTTAGTTTCTATATCTGTGCTGGCACAGGATAATTATAATTTTCATTTTAATAAAGATTTCTGTGCAATTTATTTTAGAAATAAAATTATTGCACGTACCTTTTTAATTGATGGACTTTATCATTTGCATGAAGATGCGAATATTAATATTAATGAGCAAATTATGAATGCTGTAGGGTCTAAGAGACTTAGAGATATGATTAGCCAAAAGTATCTCTGGAGAAACAGACTTAACAAATTGGAGAGGACAGACTTAACAAATTGGAGAGGACATGGCCTTCTCGGGTCATTGACTTTCAAGTTTTATCCAATTTGTGAGTCATGTCTTCAAGAAAAAATGGCTAAGCTGCCCTTTATAGGATATGAGAAAAGAGCCACTGAGATATTAGCCCTGTACACACTGATGTGTGTGGTCCATTCGATGTATAGGCCAGAGATGGCTATCTCTACTTCATAACCTTTATCGATGATTTCTCATGATATGATTTTGTATACCTGATGCATCACAAATTTGATGCCTTTGAAAAGTTTAAAAAATTCAGATGTGAAGTAGAGAAGCAAAACTAAAAATCTATAAAGGTTCTTCGATCAGATCAAGGAGAAGAATACCTTAGTGAGAAATTTCGGACCTATCTCAAGGATAACGGCATAGTCTCACAATGGACACCTCTAGGGATGCCTCAGCTCAACAAGATATCCAAAAAGAGGAATCAGATCCTATTAGATATGGTCTGATTCATGATGAGCTTTACAGATCTTTCGATCTTTTTATGGGGACACGTATTGCTTTCTGCTATTCATCTCTTAAATTGGGTTTCCTCTAAATCCATTGCTGCCACACCATATTAGTTATAGCATGGTAAGAAACTATCTCTTGGGTACCTCAAGATTTGGGGATGTCTGACTCATGTCAAACGACAACAAACAAACAAGTTAGAGGTTAGGTTACTTAGGGCTCATTTTATAGGGTATCCTAAGGAATCTATGGGATACTATTTTTATATTTTAGAAGATCACAATGTAATTGTGAGCCATCATGCCATCTTCTTGAAAAAAGAGTTTGTCCAAGATAGAGGTAGTGAGAGGAAGATTGAGCTCGAAGAGAAAGTCTCTAAAAAATATCGAGTCCAAGAACCTGAACCCAGTAATGAGCCAGTAAATTTAGTACCTCCTCTGCCTTGTAGATCAAATAGGGTCTCCCATCCTCCGAAAAGATACTTAGGTATACATACAGAAGATCTAGAGGAAGTATTCCTTGTGGGAGATAGGGATGTTAGGAATGATCCCAAAACCTATGATGAGGTGATGTTAGATGTAGACTTCGAGAATGGATGGAAGCAATGAAGTCGGAAATTGACTCCATGCATTCCAATCAAGTATGGTCCTTAGTAGATCCACCTAAAAGTATTGTACCTATTGGATGTAAATGGATCTACAAAAGAAAAATTGGATTAGATGATAAGGTAGAGACCTATAAGACAAGGCTGGTGGCAAAAAGTTATAGTCAACGCGAAGGCATTGACTATCAAGAGACTTTTTCGCCAGTGGCTATGCTGAAATCCATCCATATTTTACTTGCAATTGTAGCCTATTATGATTATGAGATCTGACAAATGGATGTAAAAACTACCTTCCTAAATAGATATCTTGAGGAAGATATCTATATGGAGCAGCCTATGGGTTTCACATCTAGTGATAGTAATCACAAAGTTCTGAAGTTGGAATACTCGCTTTAATGATGTAATCAAATTATTTAATTTCATCAAATATGAGAAGGAGCCATTTGTGTATAAAAAGGTCAGTGAGAGCGTTGTCACATTCTTCGTATTATACATGGATGACATCCTCCTGATTAGAAATGATATTTCCATGATGACATCGATCAAAGTTTGGTTGTCAAAAGAATTCTCTATGAAAGACCTTGGAGAAGCTTCCTACATTCTTGGTATTAAGGTCTATAGGGATAGATCTAAGAGAATGATATGACTCTTACAGTGAATGTACATAGAGGAGGTGCTGAAGTATTTCAGCATGAAAAACTCCAAGAGAGGTCTCTTACCTCTTAGACATGGCATTCATCTTTCGAAAAAGATGTGTCCTAACACACCTGAAGAGATCCAACGCATAAGCAAGATCCCTTATGCTTCAGCTATAGGGAGTCTCATGTATGCCATACTATATACGTGACCAGATATAGCTCTTGCCGTGAGTGTCACGAGCAAATATCAGTCGAATCCAGGTGAGGAGCATTGGATAGTTATAAAGAATATCCTTAAGTACTTGAGAAGAACTAAGGATTTGTTCTTGATCTTTGAGGGAGGTTTGGAGCTAAAAGTTGAAGGATACATCGATTCAGACTTCATGTCTGATATCGATGATAGAAGGTCTACATCAGGGTATATTTTTCTGTGTAATGGAGGATTGGTTAGCTGGAAAAGTTCCAAACAACCGATCATTGTAGATTCGACCATGAATGTTGAGTACATCGTTGCCTCTGAAGCTGCTAAGGAAGCATTTTGGTTTAAAAAATTTATTACGGAGCTAGGTGTGATGTCATCAGATGCCATTGTACTGCATTGTGATAACAACGATGTCATGGTCCTCACTAAGGAGCCCAGATCTCACCAGAAGTCCAAGCATATTGAACAGTGATTCCACATTATACGTGAATATCTCGAGAAGTAGTTCATTGAGATGCAAAGAGTCGACTCCATACAAAACATGGCGGATCTATTGACAAAGCCTCTCAGCCAGTAGAAAATCGAAGCTCACCTTGAAAAGATGGGTCTTAGGTTTATGGCCAATTGGCTTTAGGTCAAGTGGGAGTTTTTAAATGTGTGCTCTAGAAAGCCAATTGTAGGCTGACACATTTATATTTCTAGAGCTTGTATTTGAACTTGTAAAATTTTTATTATTAATGAAGGATATTTTTATTTTCAATCATGTTTATATGTCCATGATTTATCCTAAAAATTAATAAAGATGATTTTGCATATTCTCAAGGTGTTGAGAATTTGAGACATATACTATTAGTGGTTAATTTCTAAATGCTCTTGATTAGAGGATCATCACGAAGGACAGTGATCGATTTAGTTAGATCAGTGCACAATCATCTCCTTTATAGGCAGATGAGTCTCGAGTCTGTAGTGTAGTGATACTAGGGTGATAATGCAGGTGGTTGTTAGAGAACAACTTGCACTGAGTGTGACCATTACGAGAAACCATTTAGATATGTACTCACTCGTCAGTGATATTTTTGATGCTACAGTGGTATGACTAGTCTTTTGACCTACAGTGCATTAGCTATTTGCAGTGAGGCTGCTATAGTTTGACTGCACGTCTATTTAATCCCTAGCCATTCGGGTTCTTACTGTTTATGTTGGCTATGGTGGGTTCAAGTTCACTGTTAAGAGTAAGATGTACTTAGATAAAATTTATCGACCTTAGTAGAAAAATTATAGTCCTATGTGATTCGCGAGACTAAGTTTAGTAAGTCTTTGGCCAAAGCAAGAGTGAATTCTGAAAAAAAAATTCACGAGATTCACAAGAGAACTCAAAGTCGAGCCAATCTTGCATATGACAGATAATAGAATTTGACGAGTTATCCATGACCTCCATCAAGTTGAAACTTTCGATAGAAGGATTGAATCATATGATAACTATACCTAGATGTTCATACTTCTATTCTATTGGGTTGCCACTACATACTACTAGGTGTCACTGGTGAATTATGGGACCCACGAGTATTATCTTGATGATTGATGATTCTCGATAGACAGTGTTGGAATTGTTCCAACCCATCAAAAAAAGTTTCGATGATATTATGATAAAGATCATAATGTGTCTCACTACTAAATAGAATAGAATCTATAAGATTACACATAAAAGAATTTTCTGTCTGATTCGATGATTGATCGACGATTATGAATCGTTAAGGGTATAATTGTCAATATGATTGATAATTAATCTAATGTAAAAGTTGTAGGAGGATTAATTAGTAATTTGATTAGTAATTAAACTCTATTTATTTAAGAAATAAGTTTTAGATTAAGTCTAATTGAATGGATTTAGTTTGACTTGAATTGGGTTTGGTTTGATTGAGTTATGAGATGACTCAATTGCCATGGAATCAATTTCTGATTTGATCTGAATTTGGGTTCAATTAAATTTTAATTAGATTAGGATTTAATTTGATTAGAGATCTAATGAGATTAGGTTCAATCAGGTGTTTGGGTCTAAACCAAATTACTTTTGGTTTGAGGCTCAATCCAAAACCCTAGAGTCTATTTTGTGAAGGACTCTTCCATGCGCCACCCATTGTCCACACCCCTTCTCTCCTCATGCAAATTTTAGATTTGCATGAGATTTTTTATATCTTTTCACCTTTTGGTCGACCACTTATTTCTTCATTGGGATAGGGATATGTTTTGGTTTGAATCTGAAATTTAATTTGAATTTTTGATAGAGTTTGACTCTATCAGGACTCTATCAGGTGCCACCTTAAAAGGATCTGCCTTTGGGGTAACTCTAGAGAGCCTTTGAGATTAGAACAAAATTTGGCCAACCATTAGAGTGAGAGAGATACATTTTGGCATCCTCCCTTTCAAGTTTGATGAGAAAACTCCATTGGTATAAGGTGTGGGACTCCAAGGAAGAAAGCTGCGCTGCTACCGCCTTTCTTCTACCTCCACTGCTTCTTCGACTGAAGATCATCTTCCAGATCTGAAGAAGGAACAAACCAATCATCAAAAGATCCTCTCTGCAAGGGACACCATGGAGAGATAGATAAGTGTTAGATCAGATTGGATCTCGTTGGATTCCTGTAGAGGCCGAACATTTGCGTAGCTCCAGGAACCTGTCAAGTTTTTGATCATCGACTGTGGAGCTCTTCCACCCGCGATAAGATATGAGATCTAATCTCATAAATTAATTTTAGATTTCATATATCTTAGATCCATGTTAGGGAATGTTTTAGATCTGATTTAATTAATGATAAAAATAGTTAATCTATTTTATTCCACTACGATTTTAAAATAGTTTTGAAATACATGCATGTAATCTGCCTTTCCCTTTCTAACACCTCCATGTTCAACAATTGAAACACCAACTATACCCCCTACTAATAATACTTATGAAGGTTCTATATCAAGGTCTTTATCAAGCTCCTCTATGCCTATTGAGAATACCAATCCACCACCTCTTCGATGTTCTACTCATTCTTAGTTTGGTCAACCATCCAACCGATTCAGTTATTCTCCTAAATTGTATGGTCCTTCTACTTTTTTCTTAACCACTATTGACTTTATTTCAATTCTTTCTATCTATAAGTACTGGAGCTTGAATGTTGGAGACAAGCAATGGTAGAGGAGATTCATGCCCTTGAGACAAATCAGACTTGAGACTTAGTTCCTCGACCATATGATATATCTATAATTGGCAGCAAGCGGATTATACTATTAAAATAAAATTTGATGGTTCTCTTAACAGATATAAAGCACGTCTTGTGGCCTAGGGATATAAGCAGGAATATGAGATTGACTATAAAGAGACATTCTCTCTAATACCTAAAATGACAATTATTCACACACTATTTACGGTAGCCACTGCTAAAAGATGGTCTTTGCATCAAATGAATATAAAGAATGCCTTTCTACATGGCAATCTTAAGGAACCTATCTATATGGAGCCTCCTCTTGGATCTTACCCTTCTAGTTCGAATTTGGTATGCAAACTTTGTAAGTCACTTTTTTATGGTCTCAAGCAGTCTCCTGGGGCATCATTTGAAAAATTTCATTCTACCATATGTTCTACTACTTTTCAAATAGTTCTAATGATCACTCTTACTCATCCCTCCACTAATGGGATAATTATCCTTTTATTATATGTTAATGATATGATTATAACAGGAAGTAACGGTAAAGGAATTGTTGAGTTAAAGAGCTTTCTACAAGGTTCTTTTCATATGAAAGATCTTGGTTTTCTCACTTACTTTCTCAGTTTGGAGGTCTCCTACATGACTAGTGATTTATTCCTTAGTCAAAAGAAATATACCGAAGATTTGATCGAGCTAGTCAATCTGATAGATAACGAGATTTGTGCTACACCAATAGAACTAAATATGAAAGTGAAGCTAGGAGATAGAGAGCATATATGAAATCTAACTTTATACAGAAGCTTGGTAAGAAGTCTTATCTATTTGACGACCAGATTTTTTCTTTGTAGTACAAGTTGGGAATCAATTAGTTTCTAATCCATGTCGAATGCATCTTACTGCACTACATCATATCATTCGATATTTGAAAAGAACACTTGGTCATGGCTTACTTTTTTCTTCAGATTCCTCTCTTGCTCTTACTACATTTGCAGATGCAGGTCATGCTAGATGTCTTGATACAAGACACACAACCACTGGTTGGTGTATTTTGTTGGGTTCATCACCAATTTCATGGAAATGCAAAAAGCAAGATAGAGATTCTAAATCTTCAACTGAGGTAGAATCGAGCCATGTCCTCGATTAGCTCTGAATTTGTGGCTTTGATGTCCTCTCATGGAACTTGGAGTCCCTCTTCAACAACCCATTTCTCTATATGCAAACAATACAAGTATCATGTATTGCCACTAATCTAGTTCATCATGAACCAACTAAGCACATTGAGGTCGAATGCCATTACATTAGGGAACCTGTGCAAGACAAAACTCTAAATCTTTTCCATGTCTCATCTCATGATCAATTAGCAAACTAATTTATCAAATTCATGGCTTCTACTTATCATGCTTGCTTAGTTAGCAAATTGATGCTTACTGATTCTCCATATCAATTTGAGGGGGGGGCGATGTGAACAAAATAAGCCAAGATCTCAACAATCAATTAGCCAATCTGATAGAGTAAGTGTTGACTCTTGGATTGATTTTGATGATAATAAAAGTACTTGAGTATAAATTATTAAGTTACTGATATTGTTTATGAGGATGTGTAGTTTCAAATTCTAAGTGCTCACAATTTTCAGGTATTTTCTGACAACTAAAGTAAGAACCATCACTCAAGAACTTAGTAAAGAAATTCTAGACTAGAGACACCTTGAAAAAAATTTTAATGAAGACTAAATCAAGTTAAGAATGTAAGTCTAGCTTAAAAATTAAATTAAAAAAAAAGACTGTCTAAGAACCCATGGCACACTTGGCATGCCTGCTGAGTCAACCTAATAGAAGTCTGAGTTGACCCAATCTCAGTGTGAACAAAAGATAGAAAGTCATGTTTTGAAAGATACGAGACTTAGTCGATCCAAAATTTAAATGAGTCGACCAAAATAAGATCTTAGTTGACTCAGTCATAAAGTTAGTCAATCCAGTCTCAAAAAGTAGCAGAAGATAGATACTTAAAAATTCAAGCAGTATTTAGTGAGCCGATCCAGACAGGGAGTTAGTCAACCCAGAGGACTAATGAGCCAACCCAATCCTAGAAGATAGACAGAGACAGAAATATAAAATTTTAGATCAAATCTACTAAGCCGACCAAATGGTCATTGAGTCGACCCAGAGATCAATTGAGCCGACCCAAACAGAGCTTGAGCCGATCAAGATACAGTGAAGAAGTCAAGACAAAAAGTCAGTTTTCAACTATCTGATATTGAGTTGATCCAGAAGGTTTGTGAGTCGACCCAATAAGGAATTGAGTGGACTCAAAGAAAGGTTGAGTCGACCCAGTGACTGTAGTAGCTAGTTTTTCAGAATTACAGCTTTTTTTGCCCACAATCACTCTCAACGGCTATTTTCTTCATTTCAATGGCTAGAGCACTTAATGAAGCCTCTCCAGATGACTTAAAGTGATGGAAAACCTAAGAAATATAAAAAGAAAACCCTTTGGAGCATAGAAGAAAACTTTTGAAACTTACATTGAAGAGCATTCAAGTCATTTTTCAGTGCATTCAAGTTTATGAGCAAAAAATAGTGAAAGGAAGGAGTATTTTTAGATATTCTCTTATCCTTTCATCATCCTCAAATTGAGAGAAGTCATGCCATCAGCATTGAAGATCACTACCTACCTCTCTCAAGTATTTAAGGAGAAGAAATCAAGCCAACAAGCAATCAATTCAGATTCTCTTCTTTGGGATTCTTTATGTTCATTTCTATAGACTCTAACTCTTGTATTAATTGTAGTTTTATATTTTATTTCAAGTTTCTTAGGGTGAGAAACTTGGGTTTGTCCAAGCCTTAAATTGGACATTATAGTGGTTTGATTGGTGAGCCAAGGTCAAAACCAATTGGTCCAAGTCTGAGAAAATAATTATTGTAAGGTTGTGATTAGTGAACCAAGGATAAAATCAATCGAGTTGGATTGTGAATCCAAGAAAAATAATCAAATTGTAATCAAGCTTAGTAATTATAGTTAAAAAAAAGTGATTTATTTGGAGAGTGAATGTAAGTATTGAGTTTGGCACCGAACCACTATAAAATTATAATGTTTGTGATTGTGCACTTTTTTTTTTAGTATTCCCATTCATTGTATATCTTTTAATTTATCTCCTTAAGCACTTAGTAGCTTATTCTGCACAATTATCTTTTAAATTCACTGCAAGAAAATAATCTTTTTGCAATAAAATTATTTACGATGAAAATATTTTCATCATCAATAACACTTTATGATGAAAAAAATATTCATCATAAATAATTTACTATTTACAATGAAAATAATTTTTCATTGCAAATAATCACATATCAGTGATGGAAAAAATTTTCATCTTAAATATTTATTATTTATGATGAATATTTTCATCGTAAATAATGTATCATTTATTTTAATTTTAAATTTTTAACTATTAGTGATAAAAATATTTTTATTATAAATAATTAAGTATTTATTATAAAAATCTTTTATTTATCACCAATAAATTTATTTGCAACATAAATATTATCATCATCAATATTTGAAAAAAAATAAAAAATTTAAAAAATTTAAAAATTATTGATTATTTGTGATAAAAATTTTTCATCATAAATAATTAAATTCCATCATAAATACTATTTATTTATGATGAAAATTATTTTCATCATTAATATTTAAAAAAAATTAAAAATTATAAAAAAATTAAAAATTACATATTATTTATGATAAAAAATTTTCATCATAAATAAGCAAGTATTTTGATGAAAAAAAAATTTCATCATAAATAATCAAGTATTTTGATGAAAAAAATTTTTATCATCAATACCTAATTATTTACTATGAAAAGATTTTTATTATCAATATTTAAAAAAATTAAAAATTAAAAAAAATCAAAAGTTACTTATTATTTGTGATAAAATTTTTTTATCATAAATAATTAAATATTTATGATGAAAAAAATTTATGTCGTAAATACTTAAATCTTTTGAATGAAATAAGCTACATGTTTATTTGCGACGTAAAATTCATTGCTCATCACTGTTACTGTTACTAGTGATATCAATAAATCTTTCTGATAGAGTGTTTGCCTTAAGCTGTATGAAAGGAGCCACATTTCATGTAAAACTTATATAGTTAAGCAGTGTATTCTAGCATGACTTCTATGATCTCAAAAGGTACCATGCTTTCTGCATCGATCGACGCTCAAATATATCTCTGTAAGAGTTCCAATCATGAGACGACAAATAATACAAGCACTTATCTTCCTAGCAATATAAAGCATAAATATGAGCTTGTGCTTTATAACATAACTTGTACTATCCGTAAGTCTGCTTTGATTCTGGTTAATTCCTCTTTAATGCTCACACAATTCTTCTTGAATTTCTCAAGCTCGATCCTCACATGCAATATACGAGCTTCTGGATCTCTAATTTTTTATCCCTACTCTATCCTCTAAATCTCAATCTTGATAGATTTCTCTCACAATCTTAGAATCATCATGATATTTTTGTACTCTGATTTATGAAATGAAGACTCCAAGAAGAAGACGAGCTCCTTGGAGGTCGAAGATCTCAAAGCTATCGATCTTCTATAATGCCCATTCCATTGTGAAAGTCAAAGAGCTATTTTTATAATAATTATTAACGATATAAATTAAATTTTTCATCATAATTATATTATTTATGTAATTTTTTTAGAGAAAAAAACTTTTTTTGAAGAAAAAAATCATAAATTAATTAACTATTTATATAAAATTTTTTGATTAATAAAAAATTAATTTTTTAATGAAATTATTTTTAAAAAAAAATTAGACAAAAAATTTTTTAGATTAAAGAAAATTAATTTTATTTTTCATCATGAATTTTTTTTAATATCATTCTTTTTGTAAATTTTTTTGGATGGAAAATTTTTTTGGTGAAAAAATTCAAAATTAATTTGTTTATGAAATTATTATTGAAAAGATTTTTTTAGATTGAAAAAATTTGAGAGAATTTTTTTTTTAATTATTAGCAATGTAAACCAAATTTTCATCATAAATAGTCTTTAATTTTTTTTAATTTTTTTTAAAAAAAATTATTTATGATATAAATTTATTTTTCATCAATAATCATGTTTTAAAAATATTATTTTAATCAATTTTTATGAAGAAAAAATTTGTTAATGGAAAATTTTTTTTATTAGTGATAAAAAACATTTTCATCAATAAAATTATTTTAAAAATATTTTTTTTACTTTTTTGAAGAAAAAATTGTTAGAGAAAAAAAAATTTTTTTTGGATGGTATTTATTAATAATGAAAACTATATTTTCATCTCTAATACACTTATTAACGATGCATATTTTTATTTCTGCTGTCAATAATTTATTTCATAAATTTTTTGGGTGAAATTTTTTTAAAAAAAAAATTAGTGGAGAATTTTTGGTGGGCCTTATTGATGATGAAAATTACTTTTTCATTATGAATAAGCATATTAGCGATGAAAATTTTTATCATTAATAGTTGTTCATTTATTACAAGTCAAGTCGATGTCGCTTCCCCTCTCATGAAACCCTCCTCTCTTTCTCCCCCTCCGAGCTCTCCACCCCTCTCTTCCTGTCGGTGACCCGAGCTTCCATCAGTTGGCTCTGCTGTCACTTTCTGGGCTCCACCATCGCTTCCATCGACCATCACAGATGACTCCTTTTCCCCCTCAGGTATGATCTGCCATCGCTTTTCGCCCACCACCAGCCTTTTTTTTTTGGTTGATCAGACGACCGACAAGCGACGTCCGGTGCCTCCACCAGTATGTGCTGGTGGTTGCCATAGCACGGATGCACTGGTGGGGGGGAGGGGGTGGGGAGGGGGTCCAGTCATGGGGAAAGGGGGGCTGTGGGGTGAGAAGGAGCGATGCTGATGGGGGCGGGGGGAGCTGTGGGGTTCGTGGGGTGGGGAGGAGTGAGGGGGGTGGCTCACAGGGGTCCATCCAATGATGATGGGTGCGGGCACAGGAGCCAAGGGTTGGGGGGACAATGGTGGGGTTTGGGGGAATGGTGGCATCTCGGAGGAGGATCGGGTGCCATGGGGTTGGGGGGATGATGGCACGAAGGGTCGAGTGCCCAGAGGGTGGAGGGGGTTGCAGGGGCTGGGGGGCTAGAGGGTGGAGGGGGTTTCGTAGGGTGGGGGTGGACGACCGGGGGTGACACGGGGGTCGAGGGGTTGAAGGGCGAAGGGGGTGGCACAACAGGTGGGGCGAGGCCGTGTGTGGCGCACGGGGGGGGTGGGTATGGGTCAGCCACTGATGGAGGAAGGATGGTCAGGGCGGGGAGGGAGGAAGGGAAGGGGGAAATGAGGGGGAAAAAAGTAAAAAAAAAAAAGTAAAAAAATAATAAAATATTAATAAATATTTTATTATTTGATTAATAATAAAATATTTTTTTATTATAATTTAATGCATACTTTTTTGCTTGTAATAATTTAATGCATATTTTTTTTATAATTTAATGTATATAAAATATTGTGATTATGATTTAATGTTTTAACTAGGATTAGCTAAATCTTCTAGTGAATTTTTAATGCATATGAATTGTCCAATTCGAGATTCAGATTGGGATTCAGTTAGGATCTAGATCATGATCTGAATTGGATCGAGGTCGGGATTCGAATCAAGATCTTGATCTGAATTAAGATTCAGATCGAGATTTGATCAAGATCCGAATTAGAATCTGGGTGAGATCTGACTACATCTCTCTATTTCTATAGAGAGATGCATGGTAGTATTTTAATGTATGCATTGATGTAACCTTAGACTTCCGTTTAAAAATTGATACAGGATCTCTAAAACAGACTATGTGAATGGCTCTTGAATGTCCTGTTTGGATAGTTCAAAAATACTTCAATTTTTTATTATTGTCATGGTGTTCTTTATTCTATTGTGAAAAATTCCATCACAGTTATCTTATTTATTCTTTGGGTACATATTAGATGCGGTTAAAATATGATCCATCTATATCGCGAGGGGTTGGAGAGTGTTGCCCAGCTATGCAACCCAAGAGGGGGGGGTGAATTGGGTTTCTAAAAAAAATTTAGACTTAATTTATAACTTATGATGAACAAGACAAAGATTTTAATTCAATATTAATTACCTGAAGCAGAATTGCAAGGATATAATAAAGAAATAAGGTAAAGCGATAAAGCACACCACAAACACAAAGATTTATAGTGGTTCGGTGCCAACCTTGCACCTACATCCACTCCCCAAGCTCCTACTTGGGAATTTCAATCCACTATGCTTGTATTCAACCTGAATACAAAACGTCGGAAACTCCGATACTAGCTATCCCAAGCTAGATCACTTGTTTCCCGGGTACAAGTAAACCCAAAACACTCCAATTTCAGGTTCGGATCAACCTTTCCTTATTTTGGAAATCCTCCAAAAACAAGAACAATTACTTACAAGAGTAAGAGAATTTAAAACACAAATTAATACAATAACAGCTCCTTAAATGAGCGAATATAACAATAAAATCACTTTACTCAAATGAAAAAACCCTTTTTGAATTTTCTCAAGGTGGATGAACGCTTGAATGAACACTTGAGAAGAGGATGATCGTTGATTGAAGATCTCTTGAAAGCTTTGAATGATCTCTAGATCAAAGTTGAAACAATAGGCGTGAAAGATCCTCTCTTTGAAAGCTCTTGAATCTCTTTCACAATCTCTCGTGTGGATTTTGGATCCTCTTTTCTTTTTCTTTCGAATATCTCGTTGATCTCAGGCTTTTTCGTGCAGATTTTGGATCCTCTCTCTTCTTTTTTTTTTTTCATTTTTGATTTCACGTTTGATCTGCTATTTAATCTGCAATTTCTTTCACCATTTAAAGCATTTTATGACATTAGAAGCAAGAGAAAACAATTTAGGCAGATAAAGATCCGTTAGAGGATTTTTAGGAAGCATAAAAGGCAATTAAAACGGGCAAAAAAATAGCCGTTGCTGATATTTTCCGTCGCAGGGGTCGACTCATGAGTCGACTCATGCTTCAGGGGTCGACTCATGAGTCGACCTCTGTTGCAAAAACCAGAGAATGCGTTTCTGGAAATTCTTGGCACAAATCAGCAGGGGTCGACTCATGAGTCGACTCATGCCTTGTGGGTCGACTTATGAGTCGACTCACAGGTCGTGCCAAGCCAGAAAACTAGCGTGCCAAAAGGAATTTTTGTGTGCCAATCAGCTCATAGTGCCATGAGTTGACTCATGAGTCGACTCATGCACTTCAAACCTTCATAACTTCAAAAATATAAGTCCAAACACAATAAAATTTTCACCAATAGATTTCAAATCATTTGTTTTATCAAATGATACTATCAAATCAGAATTTTAGTGAAATTATGATTTTGCCCTTGAAGAGCATAAGGACTTTTTCATTTTAAAATTATTTGCATCCCTTCAATCTGCTTTGTAATCATCAAAATCAATCTAGGAGCAACAATCTCCCCCTTTTTGATGATGATAAAACATTTGAACAAAAACATTTATGTGAATCACTAATTTCAAAAGAATGCATTATAGGTGTATATGCTTGAAAAGAGTATGATTCTTTTGGCATGTGATATAAATGGTCATATGCAAAAATAGTTTGTCCATTTTCATAAAGATTTGAAAAGAGTATTAGATCATTTTGAGTTTAAGATATATCAGAGCAAGAGAGAAAAATAAATTTTGTAATATATCAGAGCAAGAAAAATAATTTTTACAATATTATCAGAGAAGATTTTACAATGTATCAGAGAAAATTTCACACTGTATCAGAGCAAATTTTATAATGTATCAGAGAAAATTTCACACTGTATCAGAGCAAATTTTATAATGTATCAGAGAAAATTTCACACTGTATCAGAGCAAATTTTATAATGTATCAGAGCAAGTTAAAAGAAATTTCAGGGAGTATCAGACTAAGTTAAATTTCTTAAGATGTATCAAGGTAAATTTCAAAAGATGTATCAGAGCAAGTTTGAAGTTTGAAATATATCAGAGCATATTTAAATTTTTAAGGTAAATCAGAGCATATGTAAAGAAGTAATTTAAAAGTTACATAATTGCATTGTACTTAGCATTGTACTTTTGGTATTGTTCTTTAAATTCTTCAATTAATTTCTCATAATTTATAATTTTGCTTTTGATGGGTTGCTTTTTGTTTAATTTCTCAATAATTGAATTGCTTTTTGTTTAATTTCTCCCCCTTTTTCTTTCATAATTTAGGGTTTGCTTTTAATGAGTTGCTTGCTTTTTGTTTAATTGTTTACTTTCTCCCCCTTTTTGACATCATCAGACATGGTTAACTTTTTCTTTTTCAGAAATATTCTTTAATTTCTCCCCTTTTAGAGTATATCACAGATGTTTGCTCCCCCTTAATATAGCAATTATCAACAGCAAACAACAACAAAGGGAAGACAATATTTCAACAAGGAGAATATATATAACCAAAATATGATCAATATCATTACAAAAGATAGAAATATAGGTAAAAGATGATTCCATTAATATCATAATTGTTTCAATACATAGTTCATATTATAAAAATCAACCAGCTAATTGTCAATACATGGCCCCAAGGTACAGATCCTAGAACAAGACACTAACTCCTAGGACCTAGTAATGATCAAGACAAATCATGGATCGGAGTCATCAGATATGGTATGAGAAGCTGATGGATCAGAAGTGCGTCCTCTACCCCGTCTGCCTCTGGCACGAGCAGGAGAACGAGATGAACTGGGAGGCTGAGAACGTTGAGATGCTAGGGCTGATACCATGAGTCTGATAGAATCAAGTACGTTCAGTGCTCTGGAAACAGATTGAAGTAGAGCAGTGAACTGAGTGGTAGCATGCTCACTCGATCCTCGGATCTCTTTCCTCAGTAATTCATATCCACCCTCTAGTGCTCCTCTGAGCCTTCCAGCCTCTGCAGTGAGGTCTGTGACCTCAATAGTTGACTCCTGTGGCTGGGGATGGGCCAAAGCAAGGACTTGCCCCTGCAAGTCTAGAACTCTGCCAGTCAATCTCCAGACTGTGTCCTCAAGCTGCTGTATCCTGATGGACTGATCTGAAATCATCTGAAATACAGTGGAGATGTGGGGAGTAATGGTCTGATCAGAAGAGGTAGCTCCAGGTGCAAAAGAAGTACTACTCCACTGGCTAGACAGCAAAGAAGCCACACGCTGTGAAATATGCTCGATCTGATCATCAGCCAGTCTGAACTCTGAATGAGGTGCTCTACTTTTTGGCTGATACACTGGAGTGGGCATCCTAGTAAACTCAGAAGGGCCAGCCTCTGTATCAGGAAAGAACTGGATCTATGGTGATGCTGCCCTGAAATCATGTACAGGAGAAGATGGACCTTCTTCTTCTACTCTGCCTTCAGTTCTGTCTTCAGCTCTTGTTTCAGCTCTATCCTCAGTTCTTTCTTCAGAGCTCTTAATCCAACCACCATCAGTCTTTGTAATTCCCATTCTGTGTAGACTGTGTTGGTTGAAAGTGTCCACATGAGATAGCTTGGTAGGTGCCTCCCCCTCACAACTAACTCCAAACCTCCTAAATACTTTAGTAAGGGCCATACCATAAGGCAAGTGTGCCTTGGATCTGTTCAAAGTTTCTCTCATGGCCTCTATCATAAGTGCAGGGAGGTTCAGTGGGGTCTGAGTGATGACATGAAACATGATACATACATCTCTGCCAGACAGTAGATCATGCCTACCACTCCTAGGAAAGAATAGCTTTGTTACAATCTGATGCAGGACCCTCATCTCAATGGACAGAATCTTTGCTTCCAATTTGTTTAAACTTTCTGAATAAGTTTCTCCTAAAATAATTCTGATTCCCTCTTCTTTTACTAGGAGTTCCATATAAGAGTAACCTTCACTAGGCAATTGAAGTATTTCTCCCAATATCCTAGAATCCAAGCAGATATCAATTCCCTTGACTGTTGAAGTCACTGACCCATTTCCATAATGTAGGTTCTGGTAGAATTCTCTAACTAGGTCAACATAGGTGACTTCCTTAAGGGAGCAGTAGAGTTCCCATCCTTGGTTTTTAATTTTACTTGCAAAAGTAAAACCTTCTTTCTCAAAGAACCGAAAATCTATATTTTTCTCGGTTTCTACTTTTCTATCGGAAAGAGGATTCACACTGGGGCTCATGGAGGATTGAGAGGGACCTTGAGCAGGTACTGAAACTGGAGTGGGAGCACTGAAAGACTGACCAGCTTGCCTTTTCTTTCTGACAATTTTTCAGGCTCACAGATTGATTTTCTTCTTTGGGGAAGCTTCATCTTTGGAGCCATATCCACTATAGTAGCAGGCAAGGAGACTTGAATTGAGTGGAGGAGGGATCACAAGAGAGTGAAGAAGGATTTTGGTAGAGAAAAGAAGCGGATTTTGGAAGTTCGGTAAAGTGCTAGGGCACGTTCCAACCGCGCCAAGCAAAGCGAGAAAGCACAGAAAATCCTTTTCAAGGAGGCGATTTTTGGTGGAGAGGAGAAGGGAGAATTGCTTCAAGTTGGATCCTTAAAAAATTTTTGGAGAAGACGGCTTTTGGAAGGAGGACGATGAGAAGATGAGTCGTCTCACGAACAGGGTTTCCCGTTTAAAAACAATGAACCCGATGAAGTTGGTGGGATTTACAAGTTTGCCATTAAGTCGACTCATGGGGGTCGACTCATGAAGTTCAGAAAATCAGGAAAAATGTGAATAAATTCCAAAAAAATTTGAAATTTTGAGTGAAGGAATTTTGCTCAATGATAAGTTTTTAGAATGATAAATTTGAGCTTTTGGAACCAAGATAGATGTTAAAAATTGAGCTCTAAGAATCAATTCTTGAAAATTGAGAAATTTTAGACATATGGATCTAGAATTCCTAGATTTCTCCTAATTTCACAGAATCTATCCTCACTAAGGGCCTTTGTAAAGATATCAGCTAATTGATTTTCAGTGTAAACATATTCAAGAATTATATTTTTATTTTGAACATGTTCTCTTATGAAATGATGTCTTATTTCAATATGTTTAGATCTTGAGTGTTGAATTGGATTTTTAGATAGATTTATGGCACTTGTGTTGTCACATCTTATTGGTGTTTCATTAAGTTTGATTCCAAAATCTTCGAGTTGTTGCTTAATCCATAAGATTTGAGCACAACAACTTCCGGCTGCAATGTATTCAGCCTCAGCCGTAGACAGTGCCACCGAATTTTGTTTCTTGCTAAACCATGAGATTAGGTTAACTCCAAGAAATTGGCAAGTTCCACTTGTGCTTTTTCTATCTAATTTGCATCCAGCAAAATCAGCATCTGAATATCCTAATAAATTAATTTGTGAGTCCTTAGAGTACCATAACCCTAGAGTTTGAGTACCATTTAAGTATCTAAGGATTCTTTTAACAGCATTCAAATGAGATTCTTTAGGATTAGATTGATATCTAGCACATAAGCAAATACTAAACATGATATCAGGCCTACTTGCAGTAAAATATAATAATGAGCCAATTATACCTCTGTAGTATTTTAAGTCTACGCTTTTACCTTCATCATCCTTGTCAAGCTTACTTGAGGGACTCATTGGTGTGCCAATTGGTTTGCAGTTCTCCATTCCAAATCTTTTGAGTAGTTCCTTGGTGTACTTGCTTTGGGTGATGGAGATTTCCTCTTTTGATTGTTTAATTTGGAGTCCGAGGAAGAAGGTGAGTTCTCCCATCATGCTCATCTCGAACTCCCCCTGCATAAGCTTAGCGAAGTCTTGACAAAGGGATTCATTAGTAGACCCAAAAATTATGTCATCAACATAAATTTGTATAACTAGCATATCATTTTGATTTCTTTTAATAAATAGGGTTGTATCTACATTGCCTCTTGAAAAACCATTATTTAGTAGAAATTTGCTTAGCCTTTCATACCATGCTCTAGGTGCTTGTTTTAATCCATATAAAGCTTTATTTAATCTAAAGACATGATTAGGAAAAGCATGATTTTCAAATCCAGGGGGTTGTTCTACATATACTTCTTCAGAGATATATCCATTTAAAAATGCACTTTTAACATCCATTTGAAATAACTTAAAATTCATAAAGCAAGCATATGCAAGTAGAAGTCTAATAGCTTCTAATCTAGCAAAGGTGCAAAGGTTTCATCAAAATCAATTCCTTCTTCTTGATTATATCCCTTAGCAACCAGTCTGGCTTTATTTCTAATTACATTTCCATGCTCATCTAATTTGTTTCTAAAGACCCATTTTGTTCCAATTATTGAATAATCTTTAGGTCTTGATACTAAGGTCCAAACATTATTTCTTTCAAATTGATTAAGTTCCTCTTGCATAGCATTAATCCAATTATGATCATTTTCAGCTTCTTCAAAAGTTTTAGGTTCAAGATGAGATACAAAAGCATAATGATTAACTACATCTCTAAGTGAAGAACGGGTTTTTACCCCATGCATAGGGTCACCAATAATTAACTCCTTAGGGTGGTTGTGAACATACCTCCATTCCTTGGGTAGGTCATTTGTACCTTGAGGTTGTTCTTGAATTTTTTCACCTCTTTCATTTTGTTCGTCTTCTTGATCCTTGTCTTTTGGAGTTGCTGAATCTTTCAGAGTGATCTCCTTCATACCTTCTATTAGTGGATCTGTATCATCAACACCCTCATTCTTCCTTGAAGGAAGATCGTTAGATTCATCAAAAACAACATGTATGGACTCCTCAACTACTAAAGTTCTTTTGTTGAAAACTCTAAATGCTTTACTAGTAGAGGAGTAACCTAGAAAGATTGCTTCATCTGATTTTGCATCAAATTTGCCAAATTTTTCTTTGCCATTATTTAATACAAAACATAGGCAACATGAAAATATGCAATATTTGGTTTTCTTCCTTTCCAAAGTTCATAGAGGGTTTTCTTTAAAAATTATCTAATTAAAGCATGATTTAAAATGTAACATGCTGTGTTAATCACTTCCGTCCAAAAATATCTTGGAAGGTTGCTTTCACAGAGCATGGTACGTGCCATTTCTTCTAAGGTTCTGTTTTTCCTTTCGACTACCCCATTTTGTTGGGGTGTCCTAGGAGCAGAGAAGTTATGGCCAATTCCATTTTCATCACAAAAATTTTCAAAATCTTGATTTTCAAATTCAGTTCCATGATCACTTCTAATATTTTGAATTGAAAATTCTTTTTCATTAGAGACTTTTCGATGAAATTTAGTGAAAATATGAAAAGTTTCATTTTTGTGAGCCAAAAAGAAAACCCAAGTAAAACGAGAGTAATCATCTATAATTACAAATCCATATCATTTTCCTCCTAGACTAGTGGTTCTAGTTGGTCCAAATAAGTCCATATGTAAGAGCTCTAAAGGTCTAGAAGTTGAAACAGTATTTTTGGATTTAAATGATACTCTAGTTTGTTTACCTAATTGGCATGCATCACAAATTCTATCCTTTTCAAAATTCAGTTTTGGCAAACCGAGAACTAAATCTTTCTTAATTAATTTTGAAAGAGAATGCATGCTAATATGTGCAAGTCTACGATGCCACAGCCAACTAGTCTCATTGATTTTAGCATTCAAGGATACTAGGCATTGCATGTCTAATTTGGCTAAGTCATTCAAATCTATCATATAAACATTGCCATGCCTATGTCCTATAAATTTAATGCCATCGTTAATAGGACTAGTCACAATGCAAACAGATGATTCAAAAACTACTTTATACCCTTTATCACAGAATTGACTAATGCTAAGTTATACTTTAAACCTTTAACTAGTAAAACATTCTCAATGTATTTGGAGGGAGTGATACCAATGTTACCTATCCCGATGATCTTTCCTTTGCCATTATCTCCAAAGGTGACCATCCCTCCATCCTTAGCATCAAGCGTGATGAATTGTGATTCATCACCAGTCATGTGTCTCGAGCATCCGCTGTCAAGATACCATTTCCTGTTTCCTTCTTGGGATGCTAGACACACCTGCAAGCAACGGTCAAGTCTCTGTCTTAGGTACCCAAGCTTTCTTGGGTCCTTTTGGGTTAGTCAGAATGGTTCCTTTTGGAACCCATATTTTCTTTATAGTTGTATTTGTAGATTTGAGGCATGTGTATGATTTATGTCCTATTCTACCATATTTGAAACAAGTAATATTTGTAGACTTGTTTCTTGAATAATTTACATAAATATCCTTCAGAAACTTTTGTTTCTTCAGAGGTTTATACCCCAGTCCAGCCTTATCATATATAGCTTTCTGATTTTCAAGGATCATATTTAGTTTGTTTGAACTTAAGGTGAACTTATCTACTATAGATTTCAGCTTGTTAATTTCATCCTTTAAGTTTTGATTTTCTTGACTCAAGGTGAATTTTTCAATTGAAAGATTTTCAGCTTGTTTCACTAAGGACTGATTTTCCAATTTCAGTTCTTTGTTTTTCTTCCCTAGTTTCTTTAATTCATCAATTGAATCATAGAATGCTTCATGCAATTCTTCAAATGTGAATTCACTAGTGGATTCAGAAGTTACCTCATTTTCGTGTGCCATTAGGCACAGGTTGGCTTGTTCTGTTGAGGTTTCCTCGTCGGAGCTTGAGTCATCACTCGCACTCCAGGTCGCCATCATTGCCTTCTTTTTGAACTTCTTTGGACCTTTCTTCAATTGTGGATATTCGGATCTGAAATATCCCGGCTTCTTGCACTCGTAGCATATAAGGGGTTGATCTTTCTCCTTTTCTTTGCTTTGATCCTCTTTTGTGAATTTCTTTCTCATCCCCTGTTTCCTTTTTCTTAGAAACTTCTTAAATTTCCGGATGATGAGTGCCATCTCTTCATCCTGTTCTTCATCTTCAGAGTCATCCATTTCATAATCAGGCAAAGTTGTGGATTTGAGGGCAATGGTTCTTTTCTTTTTGACTTCATCCTCTTGATGTTGCTTCATGCTAAGTTCATGAGTCATCAAGGATCCAAGAAGCTCTTCTAGAGGTAGAGTGTTCAAGTCCTTTGCTTCTTGGATGGCAGTTACCTTGGCTTCCCAAGTTCTTGGCAGTGACCTGAGAATCTTCCTTACAAGTTCACTGTTAGTATAAGATTTGCCAAGACTCTTTAAACCATTGATTATATCAGTAAAACGAGTAAACATAGCAGTTATGGACTCATCATGCTCTATTTTGAACAATTCATATTTATGTACAAGCATGTTTATTTTAGACTCTTTTACTTGATTTGTTCCCTCATGGGTTACTTCTAACCTATCCCATATTTCTTTAGCAGATGCACAAGTAGAAATACGATTAAATTCACTTGCATCTAGTGCACAATAAAGAACATTCATGGCTTTGGCATTTAATTGTGCCAATTTCTTGTCAACCTCATCCCATTCTTTCTCGGGTTTGGTTGACTCCTCACCATCTATAATCTTGGTGGGTGTGTGAGGACCATTCACTATGATACTCCACATATCATAGTCGAGTGCTTGTATAAAAATCTTCATCCGAGCTTTCCAATAGGTGTAATTAGACCCATTGAAAAGTGGAGGTCGGTTTGTTGATTGCCCCTCGGCTAGAGAAGTACCAACATGGGTTGCCATAGATCTTTGACTCTTTGATTGTTAGATCAAAGAAGGGCTAGAGCACCGGCTCTGATACCACTTGTTGCCCAGCTATGCAACCCAAGAGGGGGGGTGAATTGGGTTTCTAAAAAAAATTTAGACTTAATTTATAACTTATGATGAACAAGACAAAGATTTTAATTCAATATTAATTACCTGAAGCAGAATTACAAGGATATAATAAAGAAATAAGGTAAAGCGATAAAGCACACCACAAACACAAGGATTTATAGTGGTTCGGTGCCAACCTTGTACCTACATCCACTCTCCAAGCTCCTACTTGGGAATTTCAATCCACTATGCTTGTATTCAACCTGAATACAAAACGTCGGAAACTCCGACACTAGCTATCCCAAGCTAGATCACTTGTTTCTCGGGTACAAGTAAACCCAAAACACTCCGATTTCAGGTTCGGATCAACCTTTCCTTGTTTTGGAAATCCTCCAAAAACAAGAACAATTACTTACAAGAGTAAGAGAATTTAAAGCACAAATTAATACAATAACAACTCCTTAAATGAGCGAATATAACAATAAAATCATTTTACTCAAATGAAGAAACCCTTTTTGAATTTTCTCAAGGTGGATGAACGCTTGAATGAACACTTGAGAAGAGGATGATCGTTGATTGAAGATCTCTTGAAAGCTTTGAACGATCTCTAGATCAAAGTTGAAACAATAGGCGTGAAAGATCCTCTCTTTGAAAGCTCTTGAATCTCTTTCACAATCTCTCGTGTGGATTTTGGATCCTCTTTTCTTTTTCTTTCGAATATCTCGTTGATCTCAGGCTTTTTCGTGCAGATTTCGGATCCTCTCTCTTCTTCTTTTTTTCATTTTTGATTTCACGTTTGATCTGCTATTTAATCTGCAATTTCTTTCACCATTTAAAGCATTTTATGACATTAGAAGCAAGAGAAAATAATTTAGACAGATAAAGAGCCGTTAGAGGATTTTTAGGAAGCATAAAAGGCAATTAAAACGGGCAAAAAAATAGCCGTTGCTGACATTTTCCGTCGCAGGGGTCGACTCATGAGTCGACTCATGCTTCAGGGGTCGACTCATGAGTCGACCTCTGTTGCAAAAACCAGAGAATGCGTTTCTGGAAATTCTTGGCTCAAATCAGCAGGGGTCGACTCATGAGTCGACTCTTGCCTTGTGGGTCGACTCATGAGTCGACTCACAGGTCATGCCAAGCCAGAAAACTAGCGTGCCAAAAGGAATTTTTGCGTGCCAATCAGCTCATAGTGCCATGAGTTGACTCATGAGTCGACTCATGCACTTCAAACCTTCATAACTTCAAAAATATAAGTCCAAACACAATGAAATTTTCACCAATAGATTTCAAATCATTTGTTTTATCAAATGATACTATCAAATCAGGATTTTAGTAAAATTATGATTTTGCCCTTGAAGAGCATAAGGACTTTTTCATTTTAAAATTATTTGCATCCCTTCAATCTGCTTTGTAATCATCAAAATCAATCTAGGAGCAACAGAGAGGGTGGCGGTGCTGTGTGGGGTAGGTGAGGGTAGTGATGCCGCGGGAGCGAGGGTCATGGGGGTCGAGTCTGGATGGCGCAAGGTGGGTGATAGCGGCGGCGTCGTGGGAGTGGGGGTCACGGGGGTCGAGTTCGAGGGGCAGGGGGTGGGTGACAGTGGCAGCACCGTGGGAATTGGGGTCGTGGGGCTGAGTTTGGGTAGTGCAGGGTGGGTGACGGCTGTGGCACCATAGGAGCGAGGGTCGTAGGGGCTGAGTCTGGGCAGCGTAGGGTGGGTGATGATGGCCCAACCCACTTCCAGCCTTATCTGCAGGATTGCCTCTATGGTGTTGCTTTCGGTGAATTTGGAAGATGAGGGAGAGGGAGCGGAGGATATTCGGTACATAATTAAATTTCATGTTATTATTTTATGTTAATATTATTTTGCATGCTCAACTACTTATAATTTATTTTATATTTATTGCATAAATTTTTTGGTATTACTATTGAAATTTATAAATTTTTTATTGTTCCACTAGCACAATGCACATTATTTTTGCTTATTATAATTTAATTATTTTGTGTGCTATTTTGTATGCTTTTGCTTATTATAATTAAATATAAAAAATATTTTTATTTTAGAGAAAACTCTACTAAATTTTTTGATGAAAAAATTTCAATACAGAGTTACTCTTTTTTTATAAATTAGAAATCCATCTCTGAATGTATATTCAGAGATGGTAGTTAAATTGCATTGAGCCATAGATTTTTATTCAAGAGTCGATCTTAATCGAGATCGACTCTTGGATATCTCGTGTTCAGATTTTTTGAAAAAATAATAATCTTATTATTGTTAATAATTGATATTTTATTTCATGATGTGGTAGTCAGTAGTTATCTGTCTACTGCTCTCTAGGTATATGGTGGATAGGGTGCGTAGGCACCATATTCACGTCGTATACTTGGAGAACCATGGAGAAATGTTGTTAAAATTTTCATAATAATAAAATAAAATATCGACTAATAACAATAATAAGATTATTACTTTTCTAAAAGGGATAGAGCCACACCTATCAGTAATGATTTGAAATAGATAGGATCATACATTTTTGCTTCATTAAATTGGTGGAAAGAGATTTTTTTATGTTATTGTTCAGTCTATGTTCTTTAATACATGCTGTTTTGTATAAAATAATCCATGTCTGGATCCAAATCGAGATTTGGTTTGGAATTTGGGTCGGGATTCGATCCGAAATTTGGCTTCGGATTCGATTCGGATGAATACCACTAAAATTTTTTTTGTTGTTAATGGTTTTCATGTTTATTGTTAGATGGATATCAACAAAAGTTAGATGAATGCCAAAGATATTTTTTTATCTGAATATCGAAAGGTGTTCGAGATTTTATTGAGTTTGCACAACATAAGGCTGACAGTTCTAGTCGGATAAAGTGTTCATGCAAGAGATGTGTCAATATGGTATATCATCACATAACACCTGTTGAAGAGCATCTGCTATATTATGGTATGGATAAGAAGTATACTCACTGGATATGGCATGGAGAGGGTGATCCAAATGAAGTTGTGTGCGATGATGACGATACTGAAGATGATAGTGATGCTGTTGAACCTATCGAATGTGGTGGTATAGGAGAACTATTGGATGATTTACATCAAGATATTTGTTTAAATGTATGCATGAGTACTAGTGTATCTGAAGGCAATTTTGATCATGAACATAATATCCGACTTGAGGTAGAAGAGACTTCTGAATAGTTTGTAAAGCTTGTAAGAGATACACGAGAGCCACTCTATCCAAATTATGCAAAGTTCTCCAAATTAGAGTTTTTAATAAAATTGCTTCATATTAAAATCGTGAATCGATGGAGTCAGAAGTCATTTGACCAAAATTTGGTATTGATTAAAGCAGCTCTTCCCAATGGAGAGAGATTTTTGAAATCATATTCTGAAGTAAAAATATACATGCGCGAATTAGAACTTGGCTATATTTCTATACATGCCTACAAAAATGACTGTAAATTATTTTATAAGGATAACGAGTAGGCAACTAAATATCTGAAATATGATGAGCCTAGGTACAAAATCGATAACAGAAAAGAAAAGAAGATACCTCAAAATATTTTAAGATATTTTTCATTGATTTCAAGACTTCAAAGATTGTATATGTCCACAAAGACAGCTAAAGAAATGAGATGGTATCATGAGCAGTGGGTTCCGAAGGAGAACATACTTAGCCATCCGATCGACTCCGTAGTGTGAAAAGATTTTGATACAAAGCATCCGCACTTTGCGAGTGACCCGCACAATATCCAGCTTGATCTAGCGACAAATGAATTTAATCCTTTTGATAATTTGAGTACTTCCTACAGCATGTGATCTATAATGTTAGTTGTATATAATGTGTTACCTTAGAAGTGCATGAAAGAACCATTTATTTTTATGTCACTGTTGATTTTGGGTTCGAAAGCATCAGGTAATGAAATTGATGTATATCTGCGATAGTTAATCGATGATCTGAAGAAGCAATGAGAAAATAGAGTACAGACATATGATTCTATGAGTCGAAAGAATTTTAAGTTGCATGCTTCGATTTTATGGATTATAAATAATTTTTCTGCATATGAAAACTTATCTGGATGGAGTACCAAAAGATATCTAGCATGTCCAATATGCAATAAGGATGCATCCTCCTTACATTTAAAGTATGGATGAAAAATATGCTTCATGGATCATCGACGATTTCTACCTGATAATCACTCTTGGAGGATCCATTACAATCAATACTTTGATGGTAAGTCTGATCGGCATCCGTGACCTAAGGAGTTAAGTAGAGCAGAAGTTTTAGAATAACTTGAAGTCATTAGAAATATTCAATTTAGAAAAATATTGGGTACTCGTAAGCGGAAGCATACTGAAGCTGAGCTGAATTGGATGAAGCTAAGTATTTTTTCGAATTACCATATTGAAAGCAGCTTCTACTTCATCATAATTTGGATGTAATGCACATTGAAAAGAATATTTGTAATAATATCATCAGTACAGTATTGAACATCCCAGAAAAAATAAAAGATAGTATAAAAGCTCAAATTGATTTACAGGAAATAGAAATTTGATCGAAGCTGTATTTAGCTCGTCGAGGTGATAGATTTTTTATGCCACCTGCATGTTATTCACTGTTTGGCAAGGAAAAGAACAGTTTCTATAGATGGTTCAAAACGTAAAATTTTTTGATGCTTAAGCTTCAAACGTATTGCGGTGTGTTGGCAACAACGACAGCAATATCTTTGATATAAAAAGTCATGACTCCCATCTGATGATGCAACACTTGCTTCTATGATCATGCGTGGCCATTTGGATGGTGATGTTTAAATTACATTGATTGAGTTGGAAGTGTTCTTTCGAGAACTGTGTTATCAAAAATTGAAGATTAACTTACTTGAAAAGTTTGAGAAGGATATCATGCTTGATAGCCTATTTCGCAAGTGCACGAAATCGCTCAAGTAATATAATGATAAATAAGAGATCATTCCCACGAGGACTGAGTTTAATTACCAAAAATGAACACTAATTTTACTAATATCTAAACGATCGAAACTGAATGACAGTGAAAAATAAAATTAACTCTAAAGAACTCAATGAAAGCTGAATCAAAATTTGATTGATAAAGCACTAGGGTATATCTGATTTTACTTGGACCAATTATCAATTCTAACTATTTCGATTAATAATCCAAATTTAATTATTAATGCAAGGATAAATATTCTTAAATTATTTAATAATCTCTCTCGATTCTTATTAAATATACTAATTAAAACCTATAATCTATCTTCCAATAGTAAAATAGATTTCAATTAGTTCAATAAGTATAGTGACTATTTTCAAAATCCCACAGGTCAAATCTTCTGCTCTCGCTCCAATTATTATTCCTATGATGTTTGTTATTAACTCTAATTTATAATCTTCTTTCCCAGTACCAATTATAAATCGAAATCAATCAAGTACCAAAGATAATAATACTTAAAAGTATTAAGTGCAAATAACAAATAATTGCATTACAAGATTCTGGAATTGAAATTAAATCCAAGCTACATCAGGTACCCTAGCTAGAAATTTAGCTTTTCATCATATCAAAATCAAACTCAAGTATACTTGAATAAAACTCCAAAATCATCCTAACAATGAGTTCTAAAAAATAAATTCAAAGTAAATAAGAGAAAGAATTAAAAACTCTGAAGGAATTGCAGAGCCGAATGAATCCTCTCTTCAAATCTTCCAGATACTCCAAACTCTCCTTGCTTGATTTCTAGCTTTCAAAGATGATTCTCCTCTTCTCTCCTATTGGTGTTTTAGGATCCTTAAATAGGGATAGGGCTAGGGTTAAGGTAGTATTTTTCCCATAATTTTATTCTATATATCATTCTTTTTATTTGGTATAGAATCTCTCCTCCTTTGGATAGGCTTTAAGCAACCACCAGCCATCTACTCCTTATGCTGTCCAAATTTTTTGATTTTACTATGATTTCCATAGTAAAAGAAGAAAAGGAGGCATGGTTAATTAGAGGAGAAGAATTTCTTCCTTTCTGGGTCCACAAAATCTGCAAAACAAAGTAAGGTTTCGGCTGCCCAAATCAAGTTTTCCAAGAATTGGTTCCAATTCTTTCTCAGTTTGCTCCTCATGCAGAATTAGTTTAGACTCTGATTTTTTTCCATTTAATTCTTTCCAAGATAGCTCTTTGCCACCCAAAATTAGTTGCCATATTAGATCTTTGTGCCAAGAAACACTAAGAAGAATCTGGGTGTATCGGGTGTTTCTTGTTGTGTCCAACATTGTTACCAACTTCAACCTACTATAGCCACCTCATCTAGAATCCAAATTCAATTCTGTAAATTATGTTCCTTTTTTGCTTCTTTCAAAATTCTGTAGGATCTAATTTTGCTCAATTTGGAGTCCTGTAGCTTGCCTTTTAGGGGTCCTCACATCAAAATATCCAGAATTTAGATTGGTTGACTAGATGGGAGAGATTAACTGCTTGATTTATTTCCTGCACCTCTAGTTTCTTTTCTGGCTGATGATGCCAAAAAGGATAAGATGTGGGGTCCATTGATATCTTGATTTGGTTATTCTGCTTTGAGATGGACTCTAATTTTGATGCAAGACCTGATGACTCTGGATGATAAACCCTGCTGAATCGGACTCAACCAATTTCACTTAATTTGACCTTTAAAACATGGTTAAGCCCAATTAGGTGTGACCTGGCTCAATTACCTGTAATTGACATAAAACATATCAGGTTCTTATATTTATTTAGTTAATTATTATACCAATTTCATCAAAATTATTAAAAACTAATAATAATAATTACTATAAAAATGCAATACATCAAATACCCCCAAACTTAAGTTTTTGGTTATCCCCGAGCAAAAGAAAAGTCCAAATCAAAAATGGAGAATCTCAAAAAATTAATGTTAAAAACTTTATTTAACATTAATATACTCAAAATCCATCTAGACACAAAGGAGTAATACCCAAATGCCATGGCTTAACCACCTCAGCCCAAAATCGAAAGGCAAACCCACAAGCTAACTATTCCAAACTCATTCATACTCAAACAAAATTACGCACAATCAATAGCTACCCTGCTTCCTTTAGATTTTAATAAAATAATTTGGTTCAAACATCCAATCCTGAATGCAAAATCCTATCAGCCCATCTCCAATAGTGCAAACAACGTACTCAAGAGATCAATAAGACTTTTTCGGATTAAAAAAATGGAAAGCAAGCAACAAGAATGATGGTTATGGTCACATAAGTGAAAATAAATCAACCACAATAAATCAGAGCATACTCAATTACTTATACTTTACATCCCTTCCTTTATTTATTTTATTTTATATTTTTAGAATAGCCTATACACTTTGGCACTCTTCCTTAAGTCATCATTTACCTTTTTACGCGAATACCGACATTGGCGATGAAGGCACCCGGTTACTCAGCAAGTCATATACTCAAAGTGCTTTGCATACTCATAATTCAAGTCACTGTTTGATGTAAAAGCAAACATGGGGCTCATGAATGCTCCTAGTTACTAGGCAACTTGAAACAGCAGAGTAGATTGTACTTTTTTTTTTTTTGAATAGAAGAAAAATTAAAAATTTAGTATGCTCTAACCATTATAATCAATTTATTCTCAAAAAATATGATCAGTAGATATGAGATAGGATGAAAAGAAAATACAAGGGGTTAAAAAGGATATATCAAAGGAATGCCTATATCATTTCTCCCAAGTAAATTATCTATATTTTATTGCAACAAAGCTCACAAATAGGATTGGCAAAGCAAAGTAACTATCTCCTATACGAGATTTTATTTAAGTATTTATAAGTTTAAAACAGTCAATCCCTGAATTTGACTTTCAAATTTAAAGCTAAGATAGCCAAACAATAACACAAAAGTAAAATTGTCCCTCTCTATATCCTTACAAGTGATCAATGAATCAACATTCCAAATATTTTTTTTAATTAAATTTTATTAAAAAACAAAGATGCAAACATAATGGCAATCCTATATTATTAACACGAAATGCTCATGCAAATGCACCCCCAAATCTGAATTGGACATTGTGCTCAATGACAAGATCATCATCACAATACATATTATAGCAAGGCATTCTTAAAGATTAGGGGTACTCTCCTTTGTAGCGTGCCAATGCACTTGTGCGAGTTTGCAACTCGTCCTCAGTCATTTCATCTCTCTTGTCTTCTTCAATGTACCTACAAAAAGTGAACAACATCCATTCAAACCTTGAAAATATAGTGAGGATTAAAATTGACTCAAAAAATAAAGAAAATAAAAAAAATTTTACTTGGGTTGCCTCCCAAGAAGCGCTAGTTTATAGTCGTTAGCTTGACTATCCCAATGCATTATGTCAGTGATATGGAGGTTTTTGGTTGCTCAAATCCTCCATCTATGTATTCCTTCAACCTTTGCCCATTGACCTTGAAGGTCCTATCACCACTCTTCAGCTCAACAGCTCCATATGGAAAAACTTGTATAATCTCAAATGGACCTGACCACCTAGACCGAAGCTTGCCTGGAAATAGCTTTAGGCGAGAGTTATACAGCAACACCTTTTGTCCTGCTTGGAATTCACGCCTCACAATATATTTATCATGCCATCTTTTCGTTCTCTCCTTATAAATTCTTGCATTTTCATATGCATTGAGGTGGAACTCATCAAGTTCATTAAGCTATAATAACCTTTTCTCCCCAGCAGCTTCCATATTGAAATTTAGCAATCTAGTTGCCCAGTAAACTTGATGCTCTAGCTCCATAGGTAAATGACATGCTTTTCCATAAACTAAATGATACGGGGACATCCCAATTGGCATTTTGAATGCTGTTCTATATGCCCATAATGCATCATCTAATTTTAGGGACCAATCCTTTCTTGATGAGTTGACAGTAGTCTCCAATATTCTTTTAATTTCACGATTGGAGATCTCTACTTGTCCACTTGTTTGAGGATGATATGGTGTTCCTACACGATGAGTAACACCGTATTTTGTCAATAGAGAATCCAAATAACGATTACAAAAATGCTTACCTCCATCCGTGATGATAGCTCTTGGAATACCAAAGTGTGTGAATATGTATTTCTTTAAGAACTTGAGAACACTCTTGGCATCATTAGAGAGAAGTGCTACTGCCTCAATCTATTTGGATACATAATCCACCGCCATCAGGATGTATTGATTTGAATGAGAAGGTGGAAAAGGCCCCATAAAATCTAATCCCCACACATCGAACAGTTCTACTTCAAGGATATTGGTTAGTGGCATTTCCTGTCTAAAAGAAATATTTCCAGTTCTTTGACATCGATCACAAGAAGAAACAAAAGCAATAGCATCTTTAAACAGGTTAGGCCAATAAAAACCACACTGTAATACTTTAATAGCTATTTTGTTGGGTCCAAAATGGCCTCCACACTCTAATGAATGGCAGTGTTTTAAAATATTTTTAATTTCATCATCAGGCACACATTTCCTAATAAGCTGATATGGACAATACTTATATAAATATGGATCCTCCCAAAAATAATATTTTGCATCATGTAAATTTTTTTTTGCTGGTAATTAAATTCTGGAGGAATAATATCACATGCCTTAAAATTAACAATATCAGCATACCAGGGTGTACTAGATGTGAGTAATACAAATAATTGCTCATCAGGAAATGACTCATTAATGGGTACCTCAATGTTCTCAATTTCTTTACTTAACTCTAACCGAGATAAGTGATCTGCTACAAGATTTTTTGCTCCTTTCTTGTCCCTAATCTCTAAGTCAAATTCCTGCAATAAGAGCACCCAACGAATTAGTCTCGATTTCGCATCCTTCTTTTCAAGTAAATATTTAATTGCTGAGTGATCAGTATAAACTATTGTTTTTGCTCCTATAAGATATGGCCTAAATTTATCAAAAGCAAAAATAATGACGAGCAACTCTTTCTCTATGGTGGCATAGTTCAACTGTGATTATTCAGTGTTCGACTCGCATAGTACACCACATGAAGTCTATTCTCCTTTTTTTGTCCCAAGACTGCTCCTATAGCATAGTCGCTTGCATCACACATGAGTTCAAATGGTAGATTCCAGTCAGGTGCAGTGATGATAGGAGCGAGATTAATTCTCTCTTTAACCTGTTAAAAGCAATCAAACACTCATCAGTAATTTTAAAAGGTGCATCCTTGATCAATAAATTACAAAGAGGTTTGGTAATTTTAGAGAAGTCTTTTATAAATCTTCTATAGAAGCCAGCATGCCCAAAGAAACTCCTCACTCCTTTAACAGATGTTGGTGGTGGTAATTTCTCAATGACCTCCACCTTTACTTTGTCTACTTCTATCCCTCTAGATAAAATCTTATGGCCTAAAACTACTCCTTCCTGCATCATAAAATGACATTTCTCCCAGTTCAACACAAGATTAGTTTCTTCACAATGCTGTAGAACTTGGGAGAGGTTAGTCAAACACATATCAAAAGAAGGATCAAAAACTGAAAAATTATCCATAAAGATTTCAATGAATTTTTCAACCATATCAGAGAATATAGACATCATACATCTTTGAAAAGTTGCAGGTGCATTACATAACCCAAATGGCATTCTCCTATATGCAAATATTCCATATGGACAAGTAAATGTAGTTTTTTCTTGATCCTCAGGTACAATAAAAATTTAAAAATATCCTGAACAACCATCTAAAAAATAGTAGAAGGGATATTCAGACAATCGCTCAAGCATCTGGTCAATAAAAGGCAAAAGAAAATGGTCCTTTCATGTGGCTTTGTTTAACTTCCTATAATCAATACACACATGCCAACCAGTGACTGTTCTAGTGGGTATTAGCTCATTTTTATTATTTGTAATAACAGTCATCCCCCCTTTCTTAGGAACTACTTGAACAGGACTCACCCAACTACTATCAAAAATAGGATAGATAATTCCTGCATCAAGTAATTTCATTACTTCAGCTCTAACTACTTCTTTCATATTAGGATTTAACCTACGTTGATGCTCAATTGAAGGTTTGTAATTTTTTTTCATTAAAATTTTATGCATGCATATACTGGGACTAATTCCATTAATATCATCAATAGACCAGCCTAATACTTTCTTATGCTTTTTCAACACATGCAACAATTTTTTCTCTTGTTCAGCAGACAAATGAGCAGATATAATGACAGAAAAAATAGATGAGTCTCCCAAGAATGTATATCTTAAGTGAGAAGAGAGCTGCTTAAGCTCAAGCTTGAGGTTTGGCTTAGCCTCTACTGAATCCTGTATTTTCTCAACATCATTTAATACATCAACATGCTGTTTATTTGTAACACCATCAATCAAGTTATATTCAGAATTTTCAATTATTTCACTAACAAATTTATTAATCACATCTAATCTAAAATATTCATCATTCTCAAGAGGATATTTAGAAGAATTAAACACGTTAAAAATTACCTCTTCTTGTCCCACTCTTAAAGTAAGCTTACCCTCATAGACATCTATAAGTGCCTTGCCAGTTGCAAGGAATGGACACCCCAATATCAAAGGAACCTCTCTATCTTCCTCCATATCCAAGATAATGAAATCCACTGGGAAGATAAATTTGTCCACCTTGACTAATACATCCTCCACTATGCCTTTAGGATATGTCACCGATCGATCAGCTAGTTGTAATGAGACACTGGTCGATTTCACATCCCCTAGTCCAAGCTTCCTGAAAACAGATAAAGGCATTAAGTTAATGTTAGCACCTAAATCGCACAATGCTTTAGTAAATTCGATATTGCCAATATTGCATGGAATTGTAAAACTCCCTGGATCCTTTAATTTTGATGGCAACTTGTTCTGAATGATTGCACTGCACTCTTCGGTGAGCATGAATGTCTCATGATCCTCTAGCCTTCTCTTTTTGGAAAGGATGTCCTTCAAGAATTTGGCATAGCTAGGCATCTGAGCTAATACCTCCGCAAATAGAATATTTATGTGTAGTTTCTTGAAGACCTCCAAAAACTTTAGAAAGTTCTTATCATCCTTACTTTGCTTGAGCCTTTGAGAAAAAGGAACTGATGGATTGTAGGGCTTTACTGGCTCTTCCTTTTTCTCTTTTAGCTTCTCTTTGACCATAGTCTCTTCTTGAGTTTGTTCCTTTACTTATTCTTTAACAGGCTCTTTCCCTTGTTGTTTCTCTAGTTGTTTTCCACTCCTCAAGGTAATTGTCTTCACATGCTCCTTCAGATTCATTTCACTATTGCTAGGCAATGACCCTTGAGTTCTGTTAGCTACCATGTTGGCCAACTGTCCCATTTGTATTTCCAAGTTTTTAATGGCAGCTTGCTGGTTTTGAAAGTTTGCCTTAGTTTCACCCATGAAATCAGTAGTGGCCTTGGTGAGAGTTGCAACCAATTCTTTCAGGTTAGACTTCTTTTCTTGCTGTGGAAAATCAGGTGGTCCTCTATTCTGATAATTCTGTTGTTGCTGTTGATTTCCCCAGGAAAAATTTGGATAGTTCTTCCAGGCAGGCGTGTAGGTGTTTGAGTATGGATTGTTCTGTTGCCTTCCTTGGTTTGCCACATATTGCACTTGTTCTTGTACTGGAGGCATGAATGAGCTATCAATCAGGCAATCTTGAGTAGCATGTTGCCCAGTACACATCTCACAGGTCTGCACACAAGTATTGACAGCATTAATAGACAAATGATCTAATTTTTTGAAAAGAGTATCTACCTTTGCATTGAGTGCAGTAATAGCGTCTATCTCATGAACCCCAGCAGGTCTCCTCGCCATGTTTCTCTCATTGGGCCATTGGTAATTGTTGTTGGCCATTTCCTCCAAAAGATCATAGGCCTCATCAAGTGACTTCCCCATCAATGAACCTCCAGCAGCAGCATCAATATTAATTCTGGTATGATTGTTCAGCCCATTGTAGAAGGTTTGCACAACCAACCATTTAGGCAGCCCGTGGTGTGGACACCTCCTAAGCAGATCCTTGAACCTTTCCCAGGCTTCATATAAGGTCTCCATGTCGAATTGCACGAAGGTTTGGATGTCAGTCCTCAACTTGGCAGTCTTAGCAGGTGGAAAGAATTTTGCCAAAAATATTTTGTGCTAAGTCATTCCAAGTGGTGATCGAGCCAGCAGGAAGAGACTGTAACCATGCTTTAGCCTTGTCTCTAAGTGAAAACGGAAACAATCTTAACCGAATTGCATCATCTGACACTCCATTATGCTTAAGGGTATCACATATCTCCAAGAAGTTTGCAATGTGTGCATTAGGGTCATCATTGGGCAATCCTCCAAACTGAACTGCTGTCTGGATCATTTGGATCAAAGCAGGCTTGATCTCAAAGTTGTTTGCTTGCACAGGTAGTCTTGTGATGCTAGATGAAGCTCCATTCATGGTAGGCATGGCATAATCCCGCAGTGCCCTAGGATTTGCCTCTCTAGCAACCTCATTATTTCCTACTAGGATTACTTCTCTCCTTGGATCTTCAGCCATTTTTGGATCTACTTTTGCCTCAGATTTCTTCCCTTCTCTGACTGCTTTAATATTTTGTTTACAAGTGCATTCAATTTCTTGACTTGAAATGGGGTTTGATTCAATTCTCACAAGTCGACCCGATTCTCTTTTCCAAGTTGTAATTTTGAAAGATTATTATCCCTTTTTTTTTTTTTAAGAGAAGAGAGAAGAGGAAAGAGAGAGAAAAGAGTTCTAGAGATGAGTCCTAAGGAGTCCTAAATCTAGAGATGAAAGAGAAGAGTGTTTTAATTAGGTTTAAATTTTAATGGCAAATAAGTTAGCACAAAATGGACTTTCTATCCTAGGATTAACCTAGATCTAGATAGCTCCTAACTATTCCAAGATTGCCTTCAAGCACTCCAAGCCCAAAACTGACTAACTATCTCGGCCAGGTAAGTGTAAGATGTGGGAGGTCCCCTGCTTGTTTCTTTCCTTAGACACCAACTGAGTTGGCCAGGTCAGACAACAGAATCAATTGAAAACCACCTTCTTAAACCACTTGCCTTAGACACCGAGCAATTAATCAATTCGAACCCGATCTAACTTTAGGGCTTTCTTGTCCTACTGAGCTCGAATATCCTAGGGCCAACGTTTAATTGATTTTAGATTAAGGTCTAGGTTATGCAGGATGAAGGATGTGATTTTTTGGGATAAGGAAGGGTGATCAAATCCCCACCTTATCTGATTAATGGGTTAAGTGCCCTTAAAATTAATTATGGAGATGCAATGCAAAGAAATAAGATGTCCAATCAAGTTTGATTTTTTTTTTTTTTTTTTGGTTATACTATATTAGTTAAGCGTTATGAAATGTCAGTGATTTTTTTTTTTAAATATCTAAGAAATAAAATATCTAGATTACTAGTAAAATCAACTATTCTTGATATTAAAGCACCAGTCCCCGGCAACAGTGCCAAAAACTTGATAGCCTATTTCGCAAGTGCACGAAATCGCTCAAGTAATATAACGATAAATAAGAGATCGTTCCCACGAGGATTGAGTTTAATTATCAAAAATGAATGCTAATTTTACTAATATCTAAACGATCAAAACTGAATGACAGTGAAAAATAAAATTAACTCTAAAGAACTCAATGAAAGCTGAATCAAAATTCAATTGATAAAGCACTAGGATATATCTGATTTCACTTGGACTAATTATCAATTTCAGCTATTCTGATTAATAATCCAAATTTAATTATTAATGCAAGGATAAATAATCCTAAATTATTTAATAATTTCTCTCGAGTCTTATTAAATATACTAATTAAAACCTATAATCTATCTTCCAATAGTAAAATAGATTTCAATTAGTTCAATAAGTACAGTGATTATTTTCAAAATCCCACAGGTCAAATCTTCTGCTCCTGCTCCAATTATTATTCCTATAATGTTTGTTATTAACTCTAATTTATAATCTTCTTTCTCAGTACCAATTATAAATCAAAATCAATCAAGTACCAAAGATAATAATACTTAAAAGCATTAAGTGTAAATAACAAATAATTACATTAACAAAAAAAATTAATACAAGATTCTGGAATTGAAATTAAATCCAAGCTACATCAGGTACCCTAGCTAGAAATTTAGCTTTTCATCATATCAAAATCAAACTCAAATATACTTGAATAAAACTCTAAAATCATCTTAACAATGAGTTCTAGAAAATAAATTTAAAGTAAACAAGAGAAAGAATTAAAAACTCTGAAGGAATTGCAGAGCCGAATGAATCTTCTCTTCAAATCTTCTAGATACTCTAAACTCTCCTTGCTTGATTTCTAGCTTTCAAAGATGATTCTCCTCCTCTCTCCTGTTGGTGTTTTAGGATTCTTAAATAGGGCTAGGGCTAGGGTTAATGTGGTATTTTTTCCATGATTTTATTCTATATATCATTCTTTTTATTTGGTATAGAATCTCTCCTCCTTTGGATAGGCTTTAAGCAACCACCAGCCATCTACTCCTTATGCTGCCCAAATTTTTTGATTTTATTATGATTTCCATAGTAAAAGAAGGAAAGGAGGCATGGTTAATTAGAGGAGAAGAATTTCTTCCTTTCTGGGTCCACAAAATCTGCAAAACAAAGTAAGGTTTTCGCTGCCCAAATCAAGTTTTCCAAGAATTAGTTCCAATTCTTTCTCAGTTTGCTCCTCATGTAGAATTAGTTTGGACTCTGATTTTCTTTTATTTAATTCTTTCCAAGATAGCTCTTTGCCATCCAAAATTGGTTGCCATATCAGATCTTTGTGCCAAGAAACACTAAGAAGAATCTGGGTGTATCGGGTGTTTCTTATTGTGTCCAACATTGTTACCAACTTCAACCTACTGTAGCCACCTCATCTGAAATCCAAATTCAATTTTGTAAATTATGTTCCTTTCTTGCTTCTCTCAAAATTTTGTAGGATCTTATCTTGCTCAATTTGGAGTCTTGTAGCTTGCCTTTTAGGGGTCCTCACATCAAAATATCCAGAATTTAGATTGGTTGACTAGATGGGAGAGATTAACTGCTTGATTTATTTCCTGCACCTCTAGTTTCTTTTCTGGCTGATGATGCCAAAAAGGATAAGGTGTGGGGTCCATTGATATCTTGATTTGGTTATTCTGCTTTGAGATGGACTCTGATTTTGATGCAAGACCTGATGACTCCGGATGACAAACTCTGCTGAATCAGACTCAACCAATTTCACTTAATTTGACCTTTAAAACATGGTTAAGCCCAATTAGGTGTGACCTGGCTCAATTACCTGCAATTGACATAAAACATATCAGGTTCTTATATTTATTTAGTTAATTATTAAACCAATTTCATCAAAATCATTAAAAATTAATAATAATAATTACTATAAAAATGCAATACATCAGTGCTCATTCTTTGTAAGTTAGAAAAAAAATTTTTACCATCATTTTTTGATGTTATGGTGTACCTAGCTATTCATCTTCCAAAGAAAGTTTTTTTGGCTGGACCGGTACATTATCAATGGATGTATCCTATTGAAAGGTAAAAAAATTATATGTACTTTATCATATTACTTATAAGATGTAAATATATTTCTAAAATTTAAATTTATTTTTATTTACAGATTCTTGTGTACCCTAAAAAAATATATGCGCAATAAAGGATGGCCTAAAGGGTCTATAGCAGAAGCACACGTAGCTACAGAATGTATCATATTCTGCTCGATGTATTTTGATGATATCGAAATAAAATTTAATTATACAGATCGTAACATAGACCGTGAATGAGGTGACAATAAACCGACACTGTCCATATTTAAACAAATGGTTCGACCCACTAGTGGAAGGATATATGAATTTATAGATGTGAATGAGCTATCCAAGGTACACTTCTATGTTCTAAATAATTGTGAAGAAATTAAAAATTTTATTAAGTAAGTACCATCTTAGTATTCTGTTTAATATTCTAAATAATTTTTTCATAACAATATAAAATTAAAAATTATGACTTGTTGCAGTGAGCACAAAAGTATACTATTCAGAGAGAATAATACGGATGTTGATGACTGACATAGAAGAAAATTTATAAAATGATTTGGAGACCTAGTAAGTTATATTAGTAATATGTTATTTTTAATAATTATAAAATAAATATTCAAACCAACATAAATTTTTATGTTATGGTGTAGATGAAATATTAGTATTTCAATAAAGAAGAGGGTGCGATCGATGAGTTATATGATTTAGCATATGGCCTCGATCAAAAGATTAACCACTACGCATCCTATATCATTCGAGGAATGAGATTTCACACAAGGAAGTTTGAGATGCAACGACAAACCCAGAATAGTGAGATTGGTACGATAAGATTTGAAGAAGAAGAAGAAATTGAATATTATGATGTATCGATAGATATCATAGAACTGAAATATGGGTCCAGTAATTCTATATTCTTAATTTAGTGTGAATGATGGGATATTAGCAATAAAAAGATCAATATTGATCCACACTTTATCAGTGTAAACTTTACACGAACATGATACCAGAATGAGCTGTATATATTAGCAACTCAAGTGAAACAAGTAATATATTTGAAGGTTCTAAAATATCAAGGTAATTGACATGTCGTACAAAGAATAATACCTAAAGACGTATATGACATACCAACCTGACTAGAGATGGATGAAAATTTAGATTTACATGAAGAGAAAGCTTTTCAAAAGGAAGAACAAATATTAGCCGAGCTTTTTGTAAATGAAGAACTTGTAACAACTCCTTTGAATAGGACTGATCTGCCACCCAACGAAGTTGAAGTTGATTTTGTATTTAATCTTGATGAGTTAGAGGGTGATGATTAGTTCATAAATAATGATGAGATAGAAGACGATATATTAGTCAATTATTGTGATTCAGAGGAGGACACCTACACATCGAGAAAGATACGAATATTGATGAGTAGATCTATATTCTTTATTGAATCATCTCTTACAATAATGATATACAATATAATTTTATTTATTAGAATATAATTTATTTTTTACTATTTTTATTCAATATTATATTCATTTATATGTCAAGAATTGCAGGTATGGCACCAGGAGATAGATGACGATGTTCGCATTTGCAACCTACCCCTAAGGCTGAGGCACCTTCACCCATTTCCACTGTCACACCAGCAGAGTCGCTAGAGGGTCCTGCACTGGCAAGTCCTAGTGAGATAGGTCTGAGTTGTATTATTATACTTTATATATAATGAATTTGATTTTTTTATTTGGATAGCTATCATACTAATGATTTATTTATTATTGTTTCAGATCAGTCTCTTTCAATGGTAAGGTGAGAGTAAGGTCCATCGAAGAATCTCACTCTAGAGCATTGGAGATATGAGCATCCAATACAACATCTCAGTATTGAGATACCATCCGGCTACACCAGGCTCATTAGGGGATGGTGCGAACCATGACAGACCGAGTTGGGCATCATATGCCACAGCTATACCCCTGTGATATTTTTCGATTGGCATCACATTGTACGAGCTTAGAGAGAGATTTTCTACATCTAGTTATAGATAAAATAAATTATACTATTAATATTTAATTAACATGATATTTTTTTAATATTTGTTATTGGCAGGGTATATTTGATATTGTTGATTTTGAAGAGGATCGCATGCAGCGAGCTTGGATGCTTATTTATGCTTGCATTTCAAGGAGTATCGCCACCGCATTCATCAACACTGGTACCATATGATGCAGGACCATGGGGTGGAGACAGCACGGCAGTGACCGTATGACAGCATCACTATGGATGATTGGGCTCTCATATGCTGGCATTAAAGAAAATTTGTCGTAGTGCAGTACATATAATTAAAAAATTTTATGTAGTAAAAATAATAGATTAAATAATTTAATTCTAATTATATGTATAAGATCTAATCTTAGACTACCACATCAAGATCTTTGATGTAAAAAATATATGCTTTAGATCTGAAAATAAAAATCACATCGATCTCATCGATGCTGAAATTCTAGATCTAACTATTAGATCTACCATAGGAAACAAAATAAGTTAGAGATCATTCCAAATAAATTTTGATATTGATCTTTTCTAATCCAATGGTTGAAGAGGGTGTTCCTCAGGTCACTCACAATCACACAAAGTTGTCTGGCCTCTATAAGAAAATCCATGCGAAGACTGGTGCAGATCAAGGGCTCGGAGATGCTAGTCTGCGAACAACTTCGATAGCTGACCTCTTCCTTCTTCTACAAGTACCTTAGACACTCCAGAGTGATAGGAGATCTAGAGGAGGAAGAGAGGAAAAGGAAAAGAGGCTCTAAAAATAAAAGTCTACAAGAAAATTGATCATAGGACATCCAAGAGAGGGGTCCTCTTTTTATAGACTAGGAATTAGGACTTTCCAAAAAAGGATGCCATCAATCAATGCCAAAACCCCTTTTTGGCATCCCCAAAAATTCCAAAAAAAATTATTAAGATATGGAGAAACAATTTAAAGTCTTACATACCAAAGGATCCCTTAAGAAAATTAAGAAAAAAAATAATATGACTCCAACAATATACCATATACAAAAAATCTCTTTCCTAGTCTGCATCTTATCTCTAATTCAGATCGTGTTCGAATTAGGCAAGAGATAATATTATGACTCATCAGCTATAGCCGACCACCCTTATTGGATTCTCTCTCATGATGTCAAAAATTACAATCCAAATCCAATTAAGCATGAAGAATTGGCATGGATCCAGATGTGACGCAAAAGATAAGGATAGAGTCCTAGTCTGACTTCACTCTTCATTTCTAATTCAATTCTAATTCAAATCAAATTTGGATTGAAATCACTGATAGAAATAAATCTAATCTAATTAAAAATCTAAATATTTTATCAAATTTCTAATCTAATTAAAAATTAGCTGAGTTCAAACTCTGATCGAATCAGGATCAATTTTTTTTTGTAATCAGGTTTGATCATATCAATACCAATTTGAGTCGAACTGAATCTAATTCAATTAGACTTGTTTCAAAGTTTGTAACTCAATCAAATTGAGTCAATTAATAATTTAATTATTAATTAATTTTTCATAAATAGTAGAGTCTCAGTCCCAGTGGGACTCTCCCATAGAGTCCTAGTTCAAGTATGACTCTTCACCAGAGTCACAATCCAATTGGACTCTTCAGCTATCAGATCTAACCAAATCTGCTAATGCGTATGACCCCATAGGTTTGAATCTAAGCTGGTAGTATAGGAATAACTTTCTATACCAATCGATGTAACCATCTAGCAATGATGACCCAACGACCGGATGGGTCGAAGTGTTGCAAAGCAACCTTCTAGAATCTACTGGCGTATGGTTACCGTATAATTCATCCCTTTGATCCAAATGCTCAAGGTGACTTAGGGTTTAACTATCAATCCTAATTTAGTTGATCATATTGTATTTCAACCAAATCCATATCATGGATTATCCTGGCCAAGGTTTCGCTAAATTAAAATACACTGATGCATATCTCCTACCAATTCAGAGGGGTCAATTCCATCTTGACTCACATACCGACTTGATAAGTACTTGACTGCACTTAGTATCCTTCCGTCACTAAGTTAAAAATTTAGATAGTTCGATATTAAAGTACAGTGAGTTGCTTCAAGTCACTGTGGTGGTCTCAAGTCGGAGGGATACTTATACCCATATCCTTCACAAGCTACTCTTGATGGCAGAGTGCTCGGCACATGGTTATGTTCAATGCGAATGTACTTCTACATTCCATCTGCATGCCATAACAGTGTTTCTATACTTCTTGGTTAAGAGGACAACCAACTCATATGGCACACAACGACCTACACTTGATATCGCTATCGTCCTAATAATAGCGTATCATTTGGTTGCGAAAAATTTTAAGGACTTAGCGACAAATCCTCCTTTGTCGATTAATATATATAGTCCTAAGGACTTCATTACAATACAGAAGTTCAAAGATGGTCAATTTGTAATAAAAATATCAAGTAACTTTTATTAATAAAAATTCATATATAGTTTACAAGATGAGCACAATCGTCTAACGATTGACTTTGGGACACATTTTCCAACAACTCCCACATGAACTAAAGCCAATCGGTACAGTATCGTATACCCATCTTCGGTTTGTGGTCATCAAACTCCTTGATTTTGAGAGCTTTAGTAAATGGGTCAGCCAAGTTCTTCCTTCCATCGATCTTCTGAAGGTCGACGTCACCTCGATCCATGATCTTCCGGATAAGGTGATAACGGTGCATAATATGTTTTGTGAGGTGATGGGATCTCGGCTCTTTGGCTTGAACAATGGCTCCAGTATTGTCATAGTATAATAAGATAGGGCCATCAACGGAGGATATCACTCTAAGCTCATCGATGAACTTCCACAACCATACAGCTTCCTTCGCAGCATTGGATGCCGTGATATACTCTGCTTCGCAAACAGAGTCTGTCATAGTATTTTGCTTAAAACTTTTTCAGTAGATTGCTCCACTATTTAGAATAAAAATATAATCCGACATACTCTTACTATCATCATGATCTGACTGAAAGCTGGACTCGGTGAACCCCATAAGTTTCAAGTCAATTTTATCATACACAAGCCACTGATCCTTAGTATTTCTTAAATACTTAAGAATGATCTTTATGACCTTCCAGTGATTTTTTTTTGGATCAGATTGATATCTACTCACTACCCCTAATGAGTATGCCATGTCTGGTCTTGTACATGTCATGACATATATAAAAGAACCCACTGCCGAAGCATATGGAACTCTACTCATATGCTCTCTCTCTTGAGGAGTTGTCAGACAATCTCCTTTTGAAAGAAAAATTTTTTGGCCTATCGGAAGATAGCTTTTCTTAGAATTCTCCATGCTAAACTGTTTCAGCATAGTATCTATGTATGTGGGTTGAGAGAGCCCGAGCAATCTCTTAGATCTATCCCTATAGATCTTCATCTCTAAGATGTAGGCTGCTTCTCCCAGATCCTTCATGGAGAATTGTGATGACAGCCATGCTTTTATTCTCTGTAATGCAGGGACATCATCCTTGATTAATAGAATATCATCCATATACAACATAAGAAATACAATTATCAAACCATTTACCCATTTATATATGCAGAGTTCCTCTCCAATCCTAATGAAGCCATACGTTTTGATCACCTTATAAAAACGTACGTTCCAACTCTGAGATGCTTGCTTCAATCCATAAATGGATCTCTGAAGCTTGTACACCTTGGACTCATCTGTAGATATGAACCCTTCAGGTTGTATTATATACACTTCTTCGTTCAGCTCTCTATTTAGGAAAACTATCTTCACATCCATTTGCCAGACTTCATAGTCTAGATATGCTACTATTGCAAGTATGATCTGAATAGATTTGAGCATTGCCATAGAAGAAAATATCTCATCATAGTCAATACCATAATGCTGACGATAACCCTTGACAATCAAATGGGCTTTATAGGTCTCCACCTTTCCGTCTACACCCCTCTTCCTCTTGAAGACCCACTTACACCCTATAGGCTTTACCCCTTCATGTGGGTCAACTAATGTCCATACATCATTGACCTTTATGGACTCCATTTCAGATCTCATGGCTTCAAGCCATTTATTAGAGTCAGATCTCTGCATTGTATCCATGTAGGTGATTGGATCCTCATCGTTCTCATCGAGTTCGATAGGATCTCCATCTCGGACCAAAAGATCTAAGTATCTATCCGACTGACGTGGTACTCTACCGGATCGTCTTAAGAATATTTGTTCATTAGGCTCCAGATTTGATCTCATCAAATTCGATTCAGATTCAATCATTGGTGTCAGTTCTTCTACCGTCGAACTTCGTCAAGCTCGATTTTAGAGGCACTTATTCCTTCACTAAAGAATTTTTTTTTAAAAAATGTGTCTTACTACTGACAAACACTTTTTGTTCAGCAGACAGGTAAGAGTAATATCCCCTTGTTTCCTTGGGGTACCCTATGAAATTACTCTTATCGGACTTAAGATTGAGCTTGTCAGTTTGTAATCGTTTAACATAAGCTGGACACCCCCAGACCCTAACGTAAAAGAGGTTTAGCCTACGTCCTAACCATATCTCATATGGTATCATACAAACTGACTTGCTCAAAATATTATTGAGCACAAGACAGGCTGTTTCAAGTGCATATCCCCAAAAGGAGATTGGCAAAGTTGCAAACCCCATCATGGACTGAACCATGTCCAACAAGGTTCGATTCCTCCTTTCTGAGATGTCATTATGCTGTGCTGTCCCTGGAGAGGTCCATTGGGAGAGAATCTCATTGTCTCTTAAATATATCAAAAATTTACTGAAAAGGTATTCACCTTCTCGGTCAGACTGAAAAATTTTAATATTTTTTTTAGTTTGTTTCTCTACTTCACTATGAAATTGATTGAACATTTCAAATGATTCAGACCTATATTTCATCAAGTAGACATACCCATATCTAGATAGGTCATCTGTGAACGTGATAAGTGAAGGAAAAACTGACTTTTTCCTTGTAGGATCTTCCAGATCTAATGAGATCTGGGATGAAATATTTCAAAAAAAAAATTATCCTATGATATTTTAGATCTAAGATCTATTAGATATAATTCTTATTATTTGATATTAAATCTAAAATTAAATCTGAAAACATGAGGAATAGAGAAATACCTCTAGGGTAACTAGATTACCCTATAGATGATCGCAGCAATGCCCGAGGTTCTAAAATAGCCACGCAGTTGCCTAGCCTCTACCAGTATCCACTCAAGCAAGATCTGGATCATCTTCTTCTCATAAATCTTTGCTCTAAAAATCAGATCTGGATCTGATCTGAAAGATCTTCAAAAGATCTTCTGAAGCTGGAGCAGCAGCTTCTCGATAAATCTCTGCAGCCTTCTAATCAAAGAGCCACCATACCTTGGACAAGCACCAGATGGATGTCCAACCTCTTGGACGTGAAGAGGGGAGGGAGAGGAGCAGATGGGGTGTAGGGAAGTGGAGAGGATTCAGACTTTTGCTGATTATTGAGCAGAGACTCTCAACCCTAGGCGCAGATAGGGTTTAAATAGACCCTACTGCGCCATGCAGTGCCACATCATTCAACCAATAAAAAAATTCTAATTAATTTTGAAAAAATTTTGATTGATAGAGTGATATCATCTAATCATATCAAAAAAGAATCCCTATAATTCCTCCCACTATTGGCACCAACACTGGATAAGCACAGTGAGATTTGCACCCCATAGTCCAAGTTGATCAAGGGATCAGAGTCCTCATCTCATGGGACTCTATCCATATCCACTTGGGGTGCACGCCCAATCTGAATATGGCATCCACTTTGAGGCCCAATTTAGCAGGTGGACACTCCACTAAAAATCTCCAATGATCTCTTGCCAAGTGGCCTTCAGTCCAAGGTCCATGGGTCAACGTTTGACCAATGTCCTAAAACGAAAATGGCAGGTGACAGGAATTAGCAGATTGTGTCTTAAATTCATCTCATGAATTAAGATAAATCTTTTTTGGGCTGGACTGGCTCTAGTCAAACTGTAAGAAACCTTTTTAAGGTTCTCTGGATGAGTCAAATCACATTTGGCTCAGTCGAGATAGAAAAGATTACACGAGGAGAAAATTAGGCTCAATCGTGTGCTAGCATGATTTTCTTGAACCTAATTGCATCTAATCCAAATCAATCGAACTAGGCTATCTCAATTGATGACATCCAAACCCTAACTCTTATTTATGTGATCTAGTTAGGTTCATTTTTGTATGGTAATGAGACATGTCGTGATCTCATCATCGACATCATCGAAACTCCTTTCGATGGATCAGAACTCTTCTGATTTAGATAATTAGAATGATCGATCATCAAGATCATTCTAATTGCTCCCAAAATCTACCAGTGATATCTAGCAGTATATGGTGGCAACCCATCAGAAATGAAGATGAACCTCTCGGTGCAGCTATCTTTGTGATTGAGTTCTTCTATCATGAGTCCCGATCGAATTAGGGTTAAGGTGAACTCGTCAAATCCAACATCAGTCATATGAATCAATCGATCGATCCAAGTCTGATGTGAAACCCCAATGGAAAACTCTTTTTCATTATTTCACTCTACCATGGCCATGGGCTTAAGAACTCGATCTTTCGATCATCATAGGACTACTCCTCTTATCTACCGAGGTTGATAGATCCCATCTTGGTGCAATCTGGTTCCTACAATGAATATGCTACAACCAAATATACCTCAGGGTTCTGAATGGTTAGGAGACCGAGTTATGGTGTAGTCAAACTATAACACACTCAAGATGAACTATCGATATACCTCAGGTCAAAGAACTAGACACACAGCTGCAGCATCGAGCTAGTCATCGACGAGAATGTAGATTTTCTTATGACTGCTCGAGGTGGTCACGCTCAGTACTTTCATTCTCAACAAATATCTGTACTCTCGCTCCAGTGTCTCCACACCATAGACTCAATACACATCTACCCTAAGAAAATGATCATACACCAACCTTCCAGATCGATCACCATCCTCGTGATGATCCTATGGTCAGGAGCTGTTTATGAGTTAGTTATGTAAATTCATGCCTTAAATTTTCAACTCTTGAAAATATGAATTAACATTCCTACTAACTCAAAAGATGTATCACAGACATAATGTACATAATGTGATAGTAGAATAACCCTTTTATTCATTTATAGTCAAAATTATAAATTTGCCCTTATATTTGTATAGGAATGTGTCAGCCAATCTGGCATCTAGGGCATACATCTAACAAACTCCTACTTGACCTAATGCCAATTGGCTGCATATCTAAGTCCCATCTTCTCAAGGTTGGCTTCGATCTTCTGCTGGCCTAATGGCTTTGTCAGTGCATTTGCCACATTATCTGTGGAGTCGACTCTCTTAACCTCGACATAACCTTTTTTGAGGTAATCATGGATCAGATGGAATCGTCGTTCGATATGCTTGGACATCTGGTGAGACCTTGGATCCTTAGCTAGGGCTATGGCGCCATTATTATTGTAGTAAAGAGGGATGGCATCCGATGACATCACTCCAAGCTCTGCGGCAAACTTCTTGTACCAAAATACCTCCTTCGCAGCTTTTGATGCAGTAATATACTCTGCCTCCATGGTGGAATTAGCAATCACCGTCTGCTTGAAACTTTTTCAGCTAACTGCACCACATTGCAAATGAACAGACCCCCAGATGTCGACTTTCGATCATCTATATCAGACATAAAGTCTGAGTCTGTAAATCTCTGAACCTGGAGTTCTCCATTCCCAAAGACTAGAAACATATCCTTAGTTCTTCTCAAGTACTTAAGGATACATTTCATAGAAGTCCAGTGCTCTTCATCTGGATTCGACTGATATCTGCTTGTGACACTCATAGCATGGGCTATATCAGGTCGTGTACATAGCATGGCATACATGAGACTCCCTATTGCGGAAACATAAGGGATCTTGCTCATGCGTTCAATCTCCTCAAGTGTGCTAGGGCACATCTTCTTGGAGAGATGAATGCCATGTTTAAAAGGCACTAAACCTCTTTTGGAGTTTTCTATGCTAAACCTTTTTAGCACCTCCTCTATATACATCTTCTATGAAAGTCCCAGCATCCTATTTGGTCTATCTCTATAGACCTTAATACCTAGTATAAAGGATGCCTCTCCTAGATCTTTTATAGAGAATTCCTTAGACAACCATATTTTGACTGAGGTCAATAAGGAAATATCATTCCCAATCAGGAGGATGTCATCTACGTACAGTATGAGGAAGACAATTGCGCTCCCACTGATCTTCTTGAACATACATAGTTCCTCCTCGTTCTTGATGAAACCAAATATTTTGATCACATCATTAAAACGAGTATTCCAGCTTCGAGATGCTTGCTTAAGTCCATAAATGGACCTTTGCAGCTTGCAGAACTTATGATCATCATCACTGGATGTGAAATCAAACGGCTGTTCCATATAGATATCTTCCTCAAGATATCCATTTAAGAATATCGTTTTCACATCCATCTGCCATATTTCATAATCGAAATAGGCTGCAATAGCAAGCAATATGTGGATGGATTTTAGCATGGCTACGGACGAAAAGGTATCCTGATAGTCAATACCTTCACGCTGACTATAACCTTTCGCTACGAGCCTAGCCTTGAATGTTTCCACATTCCCATCTGCACCTATCTTTCTCTTGAAGATCCATTTACACCTAATAGGTACAATACCTTCAAGTGGATCTACCAAGGTCCAGACTTAGTTTGAGTGCATCGAGTCAATTTCTGATCTTATTGCCTCTAACCATTTCTCGGAGTCGATATCTGATATCACCTCGTCATAGGTCTTGGGGTCATCACCATGAGCCCCATTTTTTGTGAAGAATATTTTCTTTACTTCCTCTTATATAGTACCTAAGTACCTTTCAGGAGGATGAAAAATCCTAGTCGATCTACGAGGTGGAAGAGGTTGTGTTAGGACTGGTTCTAATTGATTGGGTTCCTCAGATTCTTTAGCTCGTTGCTCTTGGAAGACATTCTCTTTAAGCTTAATTATTCTTCCGACGCCACCATCTTGAATAAACTACTTTTCAAGAAAAACAGCATGTCAATTCACAATCACATTGTGATCTTTCGAAATATAGAAATAATATCTCAATGACTCTTTAGGATATCCTATGAACCAAGCTCTAAAAGACCTGAACTCTAACTTGTCCGCCTGCTATCTCTTGACATGAGCCAGATAACCCCAAATTCTGAGATGACTCAGACTTGGCTTCTTACCATGCCATATCTCATACGGTGTGGTAGGAACGGTTTTAGAGGGAATCCTATTCAATACATATATTGCTGTCATGAGACAATATCCCCAAAGAAACTCAGGAAGGTCCGTAAAGCTCATCATGAAATGGACCATATCTAATAGGGTCCGGCTCCTCCATTTTGAAATCCCATTGAGTTATGACGTTCCAGATAGAGTCCATTGAGAGACTATGCCATTGTCCTTAAGATAGTCTAGGAACTTCCGACTAAAGTATTCACCTCCTCGATCTGATCGAAGAACCTTAATGGGCTTTCTTGTTTATTTTTCTACTTCATGTCTGAATTCTTTAAACTTTTCAAAGGCTTCGGACTTGTGTTTCATTAGAAATACATACCCATACCTAGACATATCATCGGTGAAGGTAATGAAGTAGACATAGTTGCCTCTAGCCGGCACATCAAATGGGCTGCACACATCTGTATGTACTAGGGTAAGTAGGTCTGGGGCCCTTTCCCTATATCCTATAAAAGGGAGCTTGGTCATTTTGCCTTGAAGGCATGATTCACAAATTGGATATGACTCGAAAGTCAATGGACTCAATAGTCTGGATTTCTCTAATTTGTTAACCCTGTCTTTCGCTATATAACCTAGCCTTAGGTGCCATAGATACCTATCATTTAGACTATCTCTAGGCCTTTTAATTCCCATGGTATTCACATTTTGCTCGATATGAAATACAGATACATCAATATGTAGCTGATAGAGACCATTAATAAGAAAATCATTTACAACTTTATTATTTTCATAAAATATATTACAATGGTTCTTATGAAAGGTAATCACATAGCCTTCTTGTGCTAAACATGAAACATAAATCAAATTTCTACTTGCTGCAGGCACATAATAACAATCTCTAAGAACTAAATCTAATCCTAACGATAATCGCAGAGAGTAGATTCCCACGGTCACAGCAGCAACTCTTGCTCCATTCCTGATGCGTAGGATCATATCCCCATCCCTCAGCCTCCTACTCTCCTCAAGACCCTGCATAGAAGTGCACAAATGAGCACTAGAACCAGAGTCAAGTACCCAATTGGATGCAGAGAAAATCGTAAGATTAGATTCTATAACGAGCATACCTCCAGAAAGACCATCCTTCTTGTTCTTCAGGATGGCCAGGTACTGAGAACAGTTTCACTTCCAATGGCTGTTTGAATTACAGTAGAAATATTTTCCCTTTTCAGCAGTCTTTTTCTTCGGTTCTGTCTTCTTCTTCCCATCCACCTTCTGCTTCTTCGCAGACTTCTTCTTCTTTCCAAAAGACTTTCTCTTGGAAGAAGTTCGTTCCACAGTAAGGACTGAGCCTTTTGAACCTTTCAAAAAAAACTCATCCGTAACCAACATGTTCATTAACTCAGCCAAGGTACACTGCATCTTATGCATATGGAAGTTTATGATGAACTGACCATATGCATCAGACAAGGACTGAAGGATCACATCAACCTAAAAATTTTTGTCTAAGATAACATCGAGCTTCTCAAGCTCCTCAATGTCCTTGATCATTGACAAACAATGATCTTGGACTGACTGCCCATCACGCATTTTAGCCTTATAAAGTCTTTGGTAGACTTGATACTTGGCTGCGTGACTTTATTTACCAAACAACTCTTGTAGGTGAGCCAACATTTGGCAGATAGTCATAATGTTCTCATGCTGGCACTGCAAGTCATCAGACATGGCATCCAACATGTAGTACCTGGCTTTGTTATCATCATCCATCCACTTTTTCAGAGACACTCTCTGTTCAGTAGTCGGACATGCTGGTATGGCAGGTGGATCCTGATCCAAGACATGAGTCAGTTTCTCAGAACCCAGAATAATTTTGTAGTTCTTCAACCAGTCCTTGAAATTAGGTCCAGTCAATCTGTGGGTGTCTAGTATTTTGGTCAGGGAGTTGGACGCAGAGATATTTTCTGTAGAGAGTCAAAAGTTTCTAGTTAGATTTTGTAATCAGACTTAACCAATTTATTTAGGGGTTTCATTTTTAAACAAATTAGGCTCCCACTATTTTCTCAGATCCCTACACTCCCTAGGTAGAGATATGAAAATCTCCGTGATTAGTGATTTCTAGTGGGTGGTGCGGTCTCACCGACTGGCTCACCACCTCACCTAACAGTTATTGGTGATGGGTCAATCGATGAGTGAACAACTCTTGTCTAATGATTCTCTAATCATGGTGCACCCAAAACTTGGTCTCTAATTCATGAAGCTCACCATGCCCGAAATATTACTCCAATCCTTAGTTAAGTCAGACCCATCATTTGCACGAATTAGATTCCTGATTAGGTCCCTCACCGTATCTGGAATATTGGGCACAATCCATCCTCTAATCCGTAACATCCAATGCCTAATGGACATGGTTGTGTCTTCCCGAAGCAACTGAGCCACTGTAACCAACTGAGAACAATCAACCCTGGGAAGGGCCCGCACATCCACAATGGTAAAAGACCTTAGACTTAATATTTTCTTAGGGAGATTTGATTTAGGTCTCATTAAACTTGACTTGACATAGTCATAACAATTATGACTAACCTAGTGATATGGGTTAGCTCGAATTGTTAGCCACCTCAAATCAGAACTGGATCGACACATATGGTCAGGTAAGTGAGACCGGTGGGAGAAATATGCCATTAACTTGACAAGAATGCATTCGAGTCGAGTAGCTCCCAATTAAAAACCAGTCAGTCATATCTGTCCAACTTATCTTAGACACTAAATTGTTGAACCAGAACCAATTGGTTTAGTCTACAATCCAGGCTCTAACCACTGAGCCAAATTAGGTCTTAACTTGATCAAGTCACATCTAAATGTGATTCGATCTTGACCTAGACTTAATCCTATTAGGCTGGTCAATTATTAGCTTTCATAATCCTACCTAACCAACTTTTGATTCGGTTTGATCAACCGCTAGACCTAATTGAGCTACCCAAGCCCGAATCCAATTTTATGAAAATGACTTAGATCTAAAATTTTTAATTTTAGACTTAATTTAATTTTATAAGCTTAATTTATTAATTAAGTCTTGGATTCATAAACAAAATATGTAAAATAAATCTTAGAATTTCAGGATATAGGGTTTTGCAGAAAAGTAAATTTGATTTCTGATTAAGGATGAACATGCAGTATCCCTACACGCCATAAGAACACCCCGTTGAATGGGAGGAGAGGGTCTTAAACTCTACTTTGTTCTTATGACCAGACGACCATGAGGAACACCTTAATCAAAAATATTAATTTAAACTACAAAACTAGTTAGATCTAAATTACATATCACATATATAATTTTAGATCTAACTTATACATGCTTTGCATACATCTCATGTATTAAAATCTGAACTCATTAACATACTTTCAGATCTGATACATCACATATAACATCTAAAAAATAAGATTTAAATTGAACTATTCAATATGAAATCTATTCTAGACAGTTACTAGAACAGTTCTACAACTAGTCTAGGCATGCAACAGATCAATCTTATGCATTAATTAAAATTTTATTTTTTATTTTCTAATCTGAATATAATATTTAAAATATCAAAAAAATATAAAATAAATTAGATCTAATTTATATTTTAATCATATTAAAACATAAAACTATAAGACTATTCATAGATCAAACTACTCCTAGTCTAGTCATGCATCTCATACATGTTAGATCTACTTAGATTTAATTTTAAATTTTTTTTATTTTAGATCCTATCACATCTGATGTGACATCTAAAATTTATTAATATTAGATAAATAAAAATAAAAATTAGATCTAAATTAGATCTGAAATAGAGCCATCAACCTGGCTCTGATATCAGTTGAAGGAAAAACTTATTTTTTCCTTGTAGGATCTTCCAGATCTAATGAGATCTGGGGCGAAATATTTCAAAAAAAAAAATTATCCTATGATATTTTAGATCTAAGATCTATTAGATCTAATTTCTATTATCTGATATTAAATCTAAAATTAAATCTAAAAATATGAGGAATAGAGAAATAGCTCTAGGATAACTAGATTATCCTGTAGATAATCCCAGCAATGTCCGAGGTTCTAAAATATCCACACAGTCGTCTGGCCTCTATCGATATCCACTCAAGTAGGATCTGGATCATATTCTCCTCATGAATCTTTGTTCCAAAAATCAGATCTGGATCTGATCTGAAAGATCTTCAAAAGATCTTCTGAAGCTGGAGCAGCAGCTTCTCGACAAATCTCTGCAGCCTTCTAATCAAAGAGCCACCATGCCTTAGACAAGCACCAGATGGATGTAAAGAGGGGAGGGAGAGAAGTAGAGAGGGTATGGAGAAGTGGAGAGAATTCAGGCTTTTGCTGGTTATTGAGCAGAGACTCTCAACCCTAGGCGCAGACAAGGTCTAAATAGACCCTGCTGCACCATGCATTGCCACATCATTCGATCGATCAAAAAATTTCAATTAATTTTGAAAAAATTTTGATTAGTGAAGTGATGTCATCTGATCATATCAGATAAAAATCCTCACAATCCCTCCCACTATTGGTGCCAACACTAGATAAGCACAGTGAGATTTGTGCCCCACAGTCCAAGTTGATCAAGGGATCAGAGTCCTCATCTCATGGGACTCTATCCTTATCCACTTGGGGCACACGCCCAATCTGAATATGGCACCCACTTTGAGGCTCAATTTAATAGGTGGACACTCCACTAAAAATCTCCAATGACCTTTTGCCAAGTGGCCTTCAGTCCAAGGTCCATAGGTCAACATTTGACCAATGTCCTAAAACGAAAATGGCAGGTGACAGGAATTAGCAGGTGTTGTCTTAAATTCATCTCATGAATTAAGATAAATTCTTTTTGAGCTAGACTGGCTCCAGTCAGACTGTGAGAAACTTTCTTTAGGTTCTCTGGGTGAGTCAAATCATATTTGGCTCAGTCGAGATAGAAAAGATTACACGAGGAGAAAGTTAGGCTCAATCGTGTGCTAGCACGATTTTCTTGAACCTAATTGGATCTAATCCAAATCAATCGAACTGGGCTAGCTCAATTGATGACATCCAGATCCTAACTCTTGTTTGTGTGACCCATTAGGTTCATTTCTATATGGTAATGAGACATGTCGTGATCTCATCATCGACATCATCGAAACTCCTTTTGATGGACCAGAACTCTTCTGATTCAGACAATTAGAATGATCGATCATCAAGATCATTCTAATTGCTCCCAAAATCCACCAGTGACACCTAGTAGTATATGGTGGCAACCCATCAAAAATGAAGATGAACCTCTCGGTGCAGCTACCTGTGTTATTGAGTTCTTCTATCATGAGTCCTGACCGAATTAGGGTTAAGGTGAACTCGTCAAACCCAACATCAGTCATATGAATCAATCGATCGATCCAAGTCCAATGTGAAACCCCAATGAAAAACTCTTTTTCATTATTTTACTCTATCATGGCTATGGGCTTAAGGACTCGATCTTTCGATCATCATAGGACTACTTCTCTTATCTACCGAAGTTGATAGATCCCATCTTGGTGTAATCTGGTTCCTACAATGAATATGCTATAGCCAACATACACCTCAGGGTTTCGAATGGCTAGGAGACTGAGTTATGGTGTAGTCAAACTATAACACACTCAAGGTAAACTATCGATGTACCTCAGGTCAAAGAACTAGACACACAGCTGCAGCATCGAGCTAGTCATCGACGAGAAGGTAGATTTTCTTATGACTGCTCGAGGTGGTCATGCTTTGTACTCTCATTCTCAATAAATACCTGTACTCTCACTCTAGTGTCTCCACACTATAGACTCAAGACACATCTACCTTAAGAAAGTGATCGTACACCAACCTTCCGGATCGATCACCATCCTCGTGATGATCCTATGGTCAGGAGCTATTTATGAGTTAGTTATGTAAATTTATGCCTTAAATTTTCAACTCTTGAAAATATGAATTAACATTCCTACTAACTCAAAAGATGTATCACAGACATAATGTACACAATGTGATAGTAGAATAACTCTTTTATTCATTTATAGTCAAAATTATAAATTTGCCCTTACATTTGTACAGAAATGTATCAGCCAATCTGGCATCTAGGGCACACATCTAACATTAAGTAGCTATACCCTCTTCTGGCCTATGTGCTCATGGGTCCACATACATCGGTATGTATCAGACCCAGCATATCACTGGCTCGTTCACCTTTTCTAGTAAAAGGTGACTTGGTCATCTTTCCAAGCAAACAAGACTCATAAGTAGGTAACGATTCATAATCATGTTTATCAAGAATTTCTTCTTCAGCCAACCTATTTATCCTGTTCTTGTTGATATGACCTAGCCTACAATGCCAAAGGTAGGCATCTGTGACATCATCTATTCTAGGGTGTTTATTTGAAATGTATATTATATTAGACCTAGATACAATATAGATACCATTGTCCACAAAAAATTGTAACACCATTCAAAATGATATCACAAAAGTTTTTCTTTATTGATATTTCATAATTTGAATTGGCCAAAAGGCCTATAGAAATAACATTTAGAAGAAAACTAGGACAGTAATGACACTCATTAAGAACAATATACTGAGACTCGAATACAAGCTTGATGATTCTTAAAGCTAGAACTGAAACTGATCTTCCATCTCTAACATTCATGAATCTCTCGCCTTCTCCAAATCTCCTAGTGATTTGAAGACTCTGCAATGAATTGCAAATATGAATAGGGCTTCTAGTATCCAATACCCAGGTCATTGTATCTATAAGAGAGAAGTTACAAGGTGTTATCATATAAGTACCTTATCCAGCAACTGATTGCTTTTTCTTCTTTGGCCTGATCAGGTCAAGAAAAGCGATATACTGAGGATAATTTCTCTTCCAGTGACCCTACTTCTTGTAAAAGAAGTACTCTGCCTGACTTTGATCAGCCTTGAACTTGAGTTTCTGGGACTGACTCCCAGCACCAAGCACCTTCTTATTCTTCTTCTTTTTCTCTTTCTTAAGGGGATGATGACTACCCGAAGAAGATCCTCCCACTAGATTCACTGTCTTCTTGTGGAGCTGGTGATCTTTCTCAAAAGTCTGCAGCAACCCCAACAGACCGTGGTAGTTGACTACAAGCTTCGTTATTCTGAAATGACTGAAGAATGGCAGGTAGGACTTGGGAAGAGAGTTTAGGATTGCATCTTTCCCCAGCTCTTCATGCAAAGGGAAGTCGAGTTTGCTCAATTTTTCAATCTACTCGATCATGTACAATACATGATTGGTAACAGATGCATCCTCCCTCATTCGATCGTTGAAAATGGTGCAACTAGTCTTGTGCCGCTCAACATCGTCGGGAGTATCAAAAGAATCCCTCAACACTTGAAGTATTTCCTCTGACTGAGCTTCTTCAAACTTCCGACTGAACTTATCGTTCATGGAGGCCCGCATGATGCAACGAACCATGGTGTGATCGTTGAGCCACTTCAAATAAGTATCTCGAACTGCTCCTCGGGCATTAGGAGCAGGCTCCTCAGGTGTTGGATCCATTATCACATAAAGGATCTGCTCGTGCTCTAGGACAATCTTTAATTTTCAATATTAATTATCAAAATTCAATCCGATAAGCTTCTCACTATCCAATAGTGATCGGAGTGATAAGTTTGAGGCCATATCTACACACACAAAAAAGGAATAAAGCCTAATTAGTATATGAATTTATTAATCTTAAAGACTTAGACTTTAGTCTAAAGGTCCTCCTACTATTTTATATGAATTGATAGCCTCTACCTCCAATTCAAAGAATTACCTTAATTCCTTAGCGGGTATTAGAATCCATACAGACTACATATAGGCCCGAGGATGGCTCGATCAACCCATATATACCTATGGATAGATTTTTAATCAATTATTTTTTCAAATAATTTTTAGTATTTAATTTAGCCTCAGATTTTATTTCAGTAGGTGATGGACCTCCACTGAAAGTTTCGGTTAGGTCAAACCATTAACATGAACCTACTCGATGATTCTACCTAATGAGTGATCAAATCCGAGGATGGCTCGATCAACCCAACCATCATCAGATAGTTCATCAGAGTTATCATATGATAAATGATAATTCCATCATTCAGAGAGAACATTAGACGGATGGCACCTGCAATGTTAATTAGAAATAATGGATCCATTATCACTCACCTTAATGGGAGGCTATGATCTAGTTATCACCATAACCAGCTCATTTTAAGAACTCAATAATTTAGAGGGTTTAATCAATTTAGAGAAGAGAGAAGAAAAGAAAAGATCAATCAATTGATCATAATCCTCCCATTGACTTCACCAAGTTACTGAATCGGATTAGGTCATGCTGATTGAACTGGCACCTAGATCAGTCACACTAATCAACCTTAATGGCATGGGCTAACTCGAATCACTTAACGATCTAATCAAAATCTATTTCACCAAATTGGTCAGGTAAGTGAGATCGGTGGAAGGGTCTGCTAAGCTTGCCTTAGACACCGTCGAAATGGCCAGACAAACCGCTCCCAATTAAAAACCATCGATCGAAATGCCAAACTTATCTTAGACACCAATTGGTTAACTAATTTTGATTTAACCAACCTAATGATTTGGCTTCAACAATTGAGCCACAATCAAGGTCCATTTGGTCTAATCAAAGACATGGACTTGACCATCTATAACTATTGTACTAGAAAAATCCTGATTAATCTAATTCAATATGTGGTTAGACTTAATCAATTTCTCTACATGGTCAATCAATTTTTTGATTCTAACCTTAGGTCTAACCCAATTAAAGAGAAAGACCTGATTTGAGCTAACCCATGCTCCATATTTTATGCAATGTCATTAGATCTAAATCATAATTCTAAATCCAATCAGCTTGATACTTAATTCTCAATTAAGTTTTGCATCAACATGGTTAAGATTTTGAAAATAATTTTCAATGTAAACTTTTTATATCAAGTGATAAAATCTTATAGATCAAATCTAAATTTTTTATGATTTTAGATCAAAATAATTTTGACTAAACAAGATTAAATGTAACTAACTATATTTGCAACTTGCATCACATACAACAACACCTAGGGTTTCAAGATCTAGCATTTTGCAAGAAAGTAAGTTTTCTCTTTTCACTTTCTTCTTTATGGGATCTCACAGTGGCACCCCTACATACTATAAAGAGTACACTATTAAATGGGAGGAAAGGGTCATGAAATCCTACTTGCTCCTATGATCGGACGGCCTGGTGATTACTCAATTCGAGTACTTTGCTACTCAAAATATCTAATCTAAATAAATAATAATCAGATCTAAAAATAAACTAATTTAGATCTAATATAAATTATAAATAATCAGGTCTAATAATAAAAAATTAGATCTAAAGTCATATTAATTCATATCAAAATAATCTGGCTCTGATACCAATTGAAAAAAATTTGTGGTAGTGCAGTACATGTAATTAAAAAATTTTATGCAGTAAAAATAATAGATTAAATAATTTAATTTTAATTATATATATAAGATCTAATCTTAGACTATCACATCATAATCTTTGATATAAAAAATATATACTTTAGATCTAAAAATAAAAATCACATCGATCTCATCGATGCTGAAATTCTAGATCTAACTATTAGATCTACCATAGGAATCAAAATAAGTTAGAGATCGTTACCAAACAAATTTTGATATTAATTTTTTCTGATCCAATGGTTAGAGAGCATATTCTTTAGATCACTCACAGCCACATAAAGTCATCTGGCCTCTATAGAAAAATTCATGCAAAGACTGGTGCAATTCAGGGGCTCAGAGATGCGAGTCTATGAACAACTTTGACAACTGACCTCTTTCTTCTTCTATAAGTAACTTGGATACTCTAAAGTGATAGGAGATCTAGAGAAGGAAGAGAGAAGGAGGAGAAGAGGCTTTGAAAATAAAAATCTACAAGAAAATTGATTATAGGATGTCCAAGAGAGGGGTCTCCTTTTTATAGACTAAGAATTAGGACTTTCCAAGGAAGGATACCATGAATCAATGCCAAAACCTCTTTTTGGTATCCCCAAAAATACAAAAAAATTATTAAGATATGAAGAAGAAATATGAAGTCTCACACACCAAAGAATTCCTCAAGAAAAATAAAAAAAATAATATAGCTCTAACAATATACCATATACAATAAATTTCTTTCCTAGTCTGCATCTTATCTCTAATTCGGATCGCATTCGAACTAGGAAAGAGATAATATTATGACTCATCAGCTATAGCTGACCACTCTTATTGGATTCTCTCTCATGACACCAAAAATCATAATCCAAATCCAATTAGACATGGAGAAATTGGCATGGATCCACATATGGTGCAAAAGATAAAGATAGAGTCCTAGTCTGACTTGGACTCTTCATTTCTAATTCAATTTTAATCCAAATTAAATTTGGATTGAAACCACTTATAGAAATGAATCTAATTCAATTAGAAATCTAGGTATCTCATCAAATTTCTAATCCAATTAAGAATTAATCAAGTCCAAACCCTGATCGAATCAGGATCAAATTTTTTTTGTAATCGGGTTTGATCATATCAATCCCAATCTGAGTCGAACTGAATCTAATTCAATTAGACTTATTTCAAAGCTCTTTACTCAATCAAATTGAGTTAATTAGTAATCTAATTATTAATTAATTCTTTATAAATGGTAGAGTCTCAGTCCTAGCGGGACTCTCCCATAGAGTCCTAGTCCAAGTAAGACTCTTCACCAGAGTCACAATCTAATTGGACTCTTCAGCCATCATATCTGATCAAATCTTCTAATGCATGTGACCCCATAGGTTCGAACCTAAGTCAGTAGCATAAAAATAACTTTCTATATGAATCAATATAACCATCTAGCAATGATGATCCGACGATCGGATGGGTCGAAGTGTTGCAAAGCAACATTCTAGAACCTACTGGCGTATGGTTACCGTATAATTCATCCCTTTGATCCAAATGCTCAAGGTGACATAGGATTTAACTATCAACCCTAATTAAGTTGACTACATTATATTTCAACCTTTCAAATTTATCTCATGAATTATCCTGATCAAGATTTTGCTAAATTGAAATATACTGATGCATATCTCTTACCAATTCAAAGGGATCAATTCCATCTTGACTCACACACCTACTTGATAAGTACTTGACTGTAGTTTGTATCCTTCCATCACTAAGTTAGAAACTCAGATAGTCTGGTATTAAAGTACAGTGAGTTGCTTACAAGTCACCATGGTGGTCTCAGGTCGGAGGGACACTTATACCCATACACTTCACAAGCTACTCTTGATAGTAAAGTACTTGGTACATAGTCACATTCGATGTGAATGTACTCGTACATTCTATCTGCATGCCATAATAGTATCTCCACACTCCTTGGTTAAAAGGATAATCAACTCATATGGCACACAATGATCTACACTTAATATCGCTATCGTCCTAGTAATAGCATATCATTTGGTTGCAAATAATTTTAAAGACTTAACGACAAATCTTTCTTTGTCGATTAATATATATAGTCCTAAGGACTTTGTTACAATACAGGAGTTCAAAGATAGTCAATTTGTAATGAAAATGCCAGGTAACTTTTATTAATAAAAATTGATATGCAGTTTACAAGATGAGCACAATCGTCTAACGATTGGCTTTGGGACATATTTTCCAACAGGCATTATGAGGATCCGACATATTAGGTTGCACATCCAAACTTTTTTTTTTAGGGTTTAATGATTGAATCATTTATTCTTAAATTTAGTTTATTACCTACTAATTTGACTGCTAACGGTACAGAGATGATGTGCCCAGAACACCATGAATCGAGCGAGAGACCGTGTCACATTATGGGGGTTCGAGGTCGTTCGCTCGTCATATGGAGCAGATGGTAAGTAATTTCTAATTAACATATTTTAACTCTCTAACTATTTAATTTTTTTAATTAATTATTCTAAATTATAGAGAGATGTAGAGAGTGGTGAGCTTCTTGATAGGATCGATATCTACCAGTGGACCCACTAGCAACGGTCAGGGGAGTGGATGACGGAGAGCCAGGAGCTTTTTATAATTTTTTAAATTATTTTTTTCATTCATAGTTTTATTTTTAGTATGAAATTAAAATAGCTATAACTTTAATTTTTAGGATCGCATGATAGACATCAGATCCTGGCCTACCCCTGAAAGCTCAACCGCACCCACAAATGATGAGATTTGTGATCAGGTACTTGGTACGAGATCCTGTGATCAGATAGAGTGGATGATACAGTTGATGAGGCAACAGTAGGCCGGTCTGAGCTCTTTCGAGTGCTCTCCTTCCCTAGCCCATTTTTTTTCTACAAATGCCGACACTTGACGGTCTGTTTATGTTACTTTTTATTTTTATTTCAGATCTCTTATAATTTTAATTTAATATAATAAAATAATAAAATATATTTATAAATTTATTATATAAATTTTTTATTTAAATTTTATAGATTATAAATAAAAAATATTATATATATAAATTAAAAAAATATATTCATAATTTTTTTAAAAAAAATTATGTTTAATTTTTAGTGATGAACTTATTCTCAATGAAATTTTGATCATCAAAAATACAATTAGTGAAGAAAATAATTGATCTAAGTAATTTTTTAATAAATTTAAAAATATTAAAATTTTATATTAAATTATTAACGATGAAAGTAGTTTCATCGTAAATAATTGCTTATTTAGTAGCGATGAAAATTTCAGTCGGCAATTATCATATTTATGATGAAATTTTATGTTACTAATATTTTTTTTTATAAATTTAAATTTTATAAAAATTTTTAATTAAATTAATAGCTACGAAAGTAGTTCATCACAAATTATTTTTTAAATTATTTTTTTATTAGCAACGTAATAATTTATTATAAATTATCTTTTTTATGATAAAAATTTTTCATCATGAGTAGTTTTCAAAAAAAAAAATTTAACGATAAAAATTTTTGATCAATAATATCGATTATTGGTGATGAAAAAAAAATTTTCATCGTAAAAAATTATCAATGATGTTATTATTTATGATGAAATATCAGCGATGATAATTTTATCACTAATAACTATTATCAATAAAAATCTAATATTGATGATGAATTTTTTGCATCACTAATATCCTATTTTGTTGTAGTAATTTTTAAATACCTAATTTACCCCTCCTCTTGGGTAGCCATCCTTGGGCAATAGTAAGCCAAAATCATATTGATCTTATAGAATCAAACTAAGATCTCAGCAATCAAGGGTTAATTATGATCTCGACAATCAAAAAAATTTGTCATGTACTATCTTTAAATATTTTTCTCTGATTTTTCTCCTCTTATTATATATATTCTATAGTTGTTTATCATTTTTGTACTGCCACACTTATCACTTTTGTATAGCCATACTTATTATTTTTTGTGGCTTATTGTATTTAAATGTTGATTCATACTTGGAGGAAAGACATAAGAAAGTGTACCACCAATTTGTCAGCCATGACAATCCTAAAAGAAGAATAGGTCCTTTTAAAGTCAATGCCCTTCTTTTGTGCGATTCGTTTTGCCATAAGTCTGATTTTATACCATTCAATCTTTTCATTGGGATTCTTTTGATTGTATAGATCCATTTGTAACCTATTTGTTGCACCTTTTAGGTAGGTCAACTTATTTTCGGATATTGTTATTATTTATAGAGCTCAACTCTTCTTTTATGCAATCCAACTATTGTAAGAAGTCCTCACTTGTCATGGCTTATAGAAACATTTTAGGGTCATATATATTTTTTTATATGAGTCAGATATACCATATGATCTAAAGGTATAATGGATCTTTCTATTCTAATATATCTCTAGAGAGCCATCCCTTAATCCGCTTATGGTGGTGGTCAAATAGTTGCTTTTTCGATAATAAAAACCTTATGGAGTGGAACTTGATGATATGGTGGTTCCCCTTGAATGTTATTCCAAGGAATAACTATAAGAATCATCACTTTAGCCTACTTTTCAAACTTAGTATTTTCTTAAAGATAATGTCTCAAGATTTTTCACTTCTAAACATGCTATTATCTAAAAATCTAAAAATCATCTGAAGTACACCCTGTTGACCTCTCTGGATAATCAATGAAAAAACCATCGGTCATTCTAAGATCAAATTGTTGGATTTCAGTAAGTGAAGTGCATGCAAAAATTTCAAAATATTTTCGAAAATGGCAGCAAAAGTATAGATTAAAATAACTTTTAATCTAGCATGCAAAGATCTAATCTAATCACCTATAGATCTAGTTTATATCATGAATAACAAGATGAGAGCATGCATCTAATTTCAAAAGGAATAAAACTAAAATAAATCGATGATTGGATCACCTACCTGAAGCACTAGACTCCTTCAAATTAGATCTAAGGATGCCTGTAGATTCTATCGAAGCCGCACATGCATCCAGTCTCTACGGATATCTAGATAGAGCTGAAGTAGATCGAATCGCCTGAGACCACTGAGGTGCTAGCTTTCTTATAGATCTCACTCCTTCAAATTTAGATTTGATCTCCTTTTTTTATTATCGTAGAAGAAGACTCGTGGATCAACATGCGAATATCTTTCATGCAAAATCGGAGGATCCGAAAGATAATAGGAGAACTCCTTTCTCTTTCTCACTGATCTCTCTCTTTCCTTCTCTAGGGTGGCCAATCAGGAGGAGGTGGGGCATGTGGATTAGGGTGGAAGCAAAGAGATGGGGCGACAGCACTTAGAATTAAGAATGATCTCTCTCTCTTTCCCTATGACCCCATGTCCTTTTATAATTGGCAGCCAAGTGGTTAGAATAGGGTTTGAGATAAGCTTGGATTCTTATCTGATAAGAGTTTAGATTAAAACAAACCTAATCCTATCCCAATTAAAGAGAAGATAGAGCTAATCAACAAGGGATAAAGCTCATCAACAAGGGGGCGCCAATTTGAATTTGCACCCCCTCTCTCTTCCTCACCTTCTTGTCACACATGGAGTGGATGCCAATCTAAATTGGCACCCCCTTTATGGCATAGAGGAAGGGAGAGAGTCCCAATCCATTGGGGCTCTATAATTTGGGTTCAATCTTAGTCCAATTTGAATTGAATACGATACCAACTCAAGCCCAACCTGATCCAGATTCAATCCTAATCCAATTAGGATTCAATCTTGAAATAAAAAACTCAATTAGACTCAATTAGGTCAAGCCTAATCTAATTAAATTAGATTTAATTAATTAGAACTTGATTCCCAACTTGATCTCATTAAATTGGTTTGTAATATTTGCAAATTAGAGTCTCCTAGCTAATAATTAGCTGATCAAGTACTTGTAACTTTTACAAGTTGATCCAAATCATCAATCTCATTGATAATTTAATTATGATCCAACCATTTGATCTGATCAAACCTTTTTTGTGTATGATCTCATAGATTCTATTTTGTCTGATAGTGAGATATACCATGATCTCCATCATAGTATCATCGAAACTTCTTTTAATGGGTCAGAATACTTTCAATTCTAATCCATCAAGGATCGTCGATCTAGAATAATCTTAGTGAGCTCTCACCATCTACTAGTGATGCCTAACAGCATGTGATGACAATCCAGTAGAATAAAATAAATAGAACCTCTAGATATAGTTACCATATGATTCAGTTCCTCTATTGTGAGTTTCGACAGGATGGAGGTTATGAAATCTCGTCAAACCCCAACATCCGTCATATGAAAGATTCGATTAGCTCAAGTCCAAATCATGATACTCATGAAAACTTCTTTTCATTTATCACCTTACTATGGCCATAGACTTAAGAACTCAATCTCTAAACCCCATAGGACTACTCCTTATCTACTAAAGTCGATAAATCCCATCTAAGTATACACCCTACTTCTACAGTGAACCTACTATAACCAACATCCACTACAAGGATCCATATGGCTAGAAATTATATTTATGTGTAGTCAAACTATAGCAACCTTATTATGAGCAGCCGAGGTACCGTAGGTCAAGAAACCACTCATACCATTACAGTATTGAGAAGATCACTGACAAGTGACTAGACATCCATATGATTTCTTGTTTGATCATACTCAATATCGATGTTCTTTAACAACCACTCACACTTTTGCTTAGTATCCCTATACTATAGATTAGAAACTCATCTGCCCCGAAGGAAGCGGTCCGTGCGCTGATCTAACCGGATCATTTACTGTCCCCATGATGATCCATCAATCGAGAGCAATTTAAGAATAATTATATATGTTTCTAATTCTCAATATTTGAGAATATGTATCTTTAAGTCATTAATATTTAGGATGACTCTTGGATACATTAGACAAGAATAGAAAGAAAAATATCCTTTATTGATTATCAAAAATATTTAAATATAAAAATATATCCTAAAACTATTATAATATGTCAGCCATATTGGCTTTCCAGGACATACATCTAATGCAAACATCTTTTTTTATGGTTTATAAACCTTTGCTTTAGCTAGACAACCACATATATGCATATATCCCAAACTAGGTTTCTTAATGGTCCATAACTTATAAAAGTTTTCTAAATTGCCTTAGTAAAGGCTTTATTTAAGATATGTATAGCTACCTTTATAGTCCCACGCAATAAGTAAATAAATAGAGTAGAATAACTTATCATAATCTCAACCATTTCTTTAAGTGTTTGATTCCTCCTTTTAGCTATACTATTTTGATCTAATATGCTTTGACATTGTGTACTAAAATACAATATCCTATTTCTTTAAAAATTTTACTAATAGTTTTAACTATTGTCCCATCTCTATATGTTTACCATAGTATTCACCATCTCTATTGAATCTGACTACTTTAATTATTTTTTCTAATTATGTCTCTATCTCCATTTTGATTTTCTTAAAGACCATAAAAATTTTAGTCTTATCAAACATAAGGTACAGATACATATATCATGAATAGTCATCAATAAATGTAATAAAATATTTTTTACATGTTAGATAAGAGGAAAAAGATCCACACGCATCAGCATAAATGATTTTCAAAGTTTCTTCATTTCTCTTAACACTTAGATATGTATATCTATTTTGCTTTTATGTAGCCAACATATAGATCACAAAATCAATAAAGTTTAATGATCCTCAGATCCCATTCTTTATTAGCCTTTTGAACCTTTCTTCAGAGATATGCCTCAACCTTCGATGCTAAAACATTGAAAGTTTTTCAAAAAAATATAAAAACCAACTCCAAAATCTAAGACTATCTTATAGCATCCAACTATCTTGATAAGTAAATATACTTGATTTCTAGTGATGATGGATTGTTCACTTTCAATTAGAAATCTTCTTAATAGGAAGCCTTACAAGTCATTGGCAATGTAAATAGATGCACTAAAGTTATACACTAGATAGAATTAGAAATATTTACTAAATTAGATTTGAAATACATTCAAAAGTAAAAAATATTTTTTTTTTGCAAGTACTATTCATACTTCATGTAGTTTTTCTTTAGTTGTCTCTTCTTTTTGTAGAAGAAGCATTTGATAATCTTATTAATAGCTTCATCTAATGTTATAGCTAATGCTTTTTTTCCTTTTACTTTAGGTACATCCTTTGCTTTACCTACTTTTCTATTAACCTGATGTGAAGCAAAGTTTAATCTCTTTATCTTCTTCTCTCTCAATCTCTTGTCCACTTGCATATATTTGGTTAGTAATTCATTAACTATCCTATCATCATTGTGTATACTATAGGAAATCTTAAAGATATTCTACTCTGATGGAAGAGAACTGAGAATAAAATGGATCAAAAAAAAGGTATTTGATATTAAAACTCTAATATCAGGTATCCATACTACAATTTTCTCGCCTCTCCCACATATGCCGACATTTGCCTTGTCAGAACTTACTAATTTCTGCTCTACAATATGTAAGAAAATACGTGCCTTATGACATAAAAGAATAGATCCCTTAACATACAATGTTAGACTTCTTATGGAGCAAATTGAGGTGATTAGAATGCTCACATTTCTCAAAAAGCTCTTCAATTATGGTATACATTCATCTATAAGTGGTGAAGATTTATTCACTCGGAACCTTAGATCAAGGTGAGCACAGCCTAATATAAGCACTATTCTTTCTTTGTATTCCAAGAAATTCGATCCATAAAGAAAAAAAATTTTCTATGCTATTATCAATCATTGTAAGAATTAATGCTGCAAATAATACATGCTCATGTTATCATCAAATAATGAGATTAATTAAACTTTATCCAAAGCAAATAAATTTTTTTATATTTAACTATGGTGGGTAACCAAATGCATCATTTTATCTCTCTTTTGGATGAGTGCTATAATATGCTAGTGGCTATACTCGTTTAGCAATATATCATATTACTAGTGAACTTAACAAGACATGCACATTAGGTACAAGTAAATACTAACATTTAGATATGAAAATAACTCTCGATCCAACATATAATCCTGTCATTTCATTTGTCTAAATATCAAATATGAAGATGCTCCTTTAGAAGCGAATTGACATTTCAATAGCTTAGACCTAATTATGATACTATTAAAATATTATTGGATCAATTAGATGTATCTAAAATTATACTTTATAGAAAATTTCTGATTTTAAGTGCTCATGATCACTTTGGTGATCGCATCGAAATAATCAAATAAAAAATCTTCAATTCCTTATAAATAGTATTAATAAACTTTATATACAAATATGGCAAAATAAAATTATGATGCTATTAAAATTTTATTGGATGAATTATATTTATCCAAAATTAGACATTATAGAAATTTTTTGGATTTATGCATTCGTGGTCACTTTGGTGATCATGCTGAATCAATCATACTAAAATTTTTTAATTTTTATAAATAGTATCAATAAACCTTATATGTTAAGCATGGCATGAATACATCATCAAGAATATGATAATAGATCTGTAATTCTTTATTTATATATAAACATACTAAATTACACATAAAAAGCATACAATATATAAATTTATAGACTTTTATATAATATAATAGTATGACAGAGATCTTATCATAATTATTAGAGGATCTTTACGTAATAAAATTTATTATAGAGACCACATAATAATTTAAAAAAAATTTATATAATAAACTCTATGATAGAAATTGTTGGTGCAAAAATCTGCTTGCGCCGGAAAAGCTGGAGTCGAGGGAGTCGCGATCGCCTCAGGGACCTGCAAAGGAAGTCTAAACCGGAGGTGGGGTTGCTCCGGCAAGACCCTCCAACGCTCAAGTCAGTTCTCTACCTCAACAAGAATGGAGTGCTCGAACAGAGAATTTAGCAGAGTTTTGAGATGAAAAGTGAGAGCTTATAGAATAACGTATCTGAGGTCACCCTTATATAGGTGGTGGGCTCAACAGACTGATAGTGACGTTCATAACCGTCTCGTAGTGGGCTGCCCACCGTCAGGAGGAATTTGCTGTGAGGAGTAGTGGAGTAGACCCGTGGCCCTCACTGCAGCACGCCACGTGGAGTCTGCTGCAGGGAGTGGAGCGGTGTCTGTTGTCGCGACTTGTCAGCGGATGGGAGAATCGCGCTTCATCCATCGCAAGAAGTGGAGCAGGATCGTGGCCGTTATTGTGGCCTGCCAGGGAGTAGTGGAGCTATGCGGGATCCGTCATAGGAAGTGGAGCAGTGCTGTGACCGTTATCGTGGCCTGCTTGGGAGTGCAGATTCGTCGATTGGAGTTCGGCAGCGGTCGGAGCTGATGACGGAGCCCGGTTCCCATGGGAGTCCGGGCGGAGTCCCCTGCAATTAAAGTCAGGTGCGAAGTTTGGCTCCCGTAGGAGTCCGGACTAAGCTTAACGGTAGTTGAAGTTGGCGACGGAGTCCGGCTCCCGTAGGAGTCCGGGGGGAGTAGTCCTGTAGTCGATGTCGACGACGGAGCCCGACTCCCGTAGGAGTTCGGGCGGAGTTGTTCTGTAGTCGATGTCAGCGACGGAGCCCGGCTCCCGTAGGAGTCCGGGCGGAGTTGTCCTGTAGTCGATGTCGGCGATGGAGCCCGACTCCCGTAGGAGTCCGGACGGAGTTGTTCTGTAGTCGATGTCGGCGACGGAGCCCGGCTCCCGTAGGAGTCCGGGCGGAGTTGTTCTGTAATCAAAGTCAGGTGCGGAGTCCGGCTCCCGTAGGAGTCCGGACGAAGCTCACCGGCAGTTGAAGTTGGCGACGGAGTCCAGCTCCCGTAGGAGTCCGGGGGGAGTTGTCCTGTAGTCGATGTCGGCGATGGAGCCCAGCTCCCGTAGGAGTCCGGGCAGAGTTGTTCTGTAGTCGATGTCGGCGACGGAGCCCGGCTCCCGTAGGAGTCCGGGCGGAGTTGTCCTGTAGTCGATGTCGGCGACGGAGCCCGGCTCCCGTAGGAGTCCGGGCGGAGTTGTCCTGTAGTCGATGTCGGCGATGGAGCCCGACTCTCGTAGGAGTCCGGGCTGAGTTGTTCTGTAGTCGATGTCGGCGACGGAGTCCGGCTCCCGTGGGAGTCCGGGCGAAGTTGTTCTGTAGTCGATGTCGGCGACGGAGCCCGGCTCCCGTAGGAGTCCGGGCGGAGTTATTCTGTAGTCGATGTCGGCGACGGAGTCTGGCTCCCGTAGGAATCCGGGTGGAGTTGGTCTGTAATTAAAGTCAGGTGCGGAGTCCGGCTCCCGTCAAAGTCCGGACGAAGCTTACCGGTAGTTGAAATTGGCGACGGAGTCCGGCTCCCGTAGGAGTCCGGGGGGAGTTGTCCTGTAGTCGATGTCGGTGACAGAGCCCGGCTCCCGTAGGAGTCCAGGCGGAGTTGTTCTGTAGTCGATGTCGGCGACGGAGCCTGGCTCCCGTAGGAGTCCGGGCGGAGTTGTCCTGTAGTCGATGTCGGCGACGGAGCCTGGCTCCCATAGGAGTTCGGGCGGAGTTGTCCTGTAGTCGATGTCGGCGACGGAGCCCGGCTCCCGTAGGAGTCCGGGCGGAGTTGTCCTGTAGTCGATGTCGGCGACGGAGCCTGGCTCCCGTAGGAGTCAGGGCGGAGTTGTTCTGTAGTCGATGTCGGCGACGGATCCCGGCTCCCGTAGGAGTCCGGGCGGAGTTGTTCTGTAATCAAAGTCAGGTGCGGAGTCCGGCTCCCGTAGGAATTCGGACGAAGCTTACCGGCAGTTGAAGTTGGCGACGGAGTCTGGCTCTCGTAGGAGTCCGGGGGTAGTTGTCCTGTAGTTGATGTCGGTGACGGAGCCCGGCTTTCGTAGGAGTCCGGGCAGAGTTGTTCTGTAGTCGATGTCGGCGACGGAGCCCGGCTCCCGTAGGAGTCCGGGCGGAGTTGTCCTGTAGTCGATGTCGGCGACGGAGCCCGGCTCCTGTAGGAGTCCGGGCGGAGTTGTCCTGTAGTCGATGTCAGCGATGGAGCCCGGCTCCCGTAGGAGTCCGGGCGGAGTTATTCTGTAGTCGATGTCGGCGACGGAGCCCGGCTCCCGTAGCCGTCCGGGCGGAGTTGTTCTGTAGTCGATGTCGGCGACGGAGCCCGGCTCCCGTAGGAGTCTGGGCGGAGTTGTTCTGTAGTCGATGTCGGCGACGGAGCCCGGCTCCCGTAAGAGTCCGGGCGGAGTTGTTCTGTAATCAAAGTCAGGTGCGGAGTCCGGCTCCCGTAGGAGTCCGGATGAAGCTTACCGGCAGTTGAAGTTGGCGACAGAGTCCGGCTCCCATAGGAGTCCGGGGGGAGTTGTCCTGTAGTCGATGTCGGCGACGGAGCCCGGCTCCCGTAGGAGTCCGGGCGGAGTTGTTCTGTAGTCGATGTCGGCGACGGAGCCAGGCTCCTGTAGCAGTCCGGGTGGAGTTGTCCTGTAGTCGATGTCAGCGACGGAGTCCGGCTCCCGTTGGAGTCCGGGCGGAGTTGTTCTGTAGTCGATGTCGGCGACGGAGCCCGGCTCCCGTAAGAGTCTGAGCAGAGTTGTCTTGTAGTCGATGTCGGCGACGGAGCCTGGCTCCCGTAGGAGTCCGGGCGGAGTTGTTCTGTAGTCGATGTCGGCGACGGAGCCCGACTCCCGTAGGAGTTCGGGCGGAGTTGTTCTGTAGTCGATGTCGGCGATGGAGCCCGGCTCCCGTAGGAGTTCGGGCGGAGTTGTTCTGTAATCAAAGTCAGGCGCGGAGTCTGGCTCCCGTAGGAGTCCGGACGAAGCTGGCTTCTTGCTGAGAACTTTGGCTGAGGGTATTTTATACCCAACACCAGTCCCCCTACTTTCGAGTTTGAATTTCGAACGAAGGAAGTACAGAGAGACTGGCGCAGCCAAAGTTGTCCCCTCGAATCCTGTGCACGACCGCCTCCAGATATTTTGGCATTAAATATGCGCGTGCTGGAGTCTTTTCGAATCGGGGCGATACGAAGGGACTCTTCGAAATTCCTGCAGGTACACTGGCCCAGGTACGGTGCAATAATAGTCCTGCCAACCGTCAGCCGCTTTCAGCCGCCTGCCATGGTGAGTGGGGCACGTGTCGAGCGTGGGCTGGCCTAGGGGGATTCGCGATCATCATAGCGCTGGATCCCGGGGTCTATTTAAACCCGCGCTCCCGCTTTTGGGGCCCTTACCCTGCTTCAGAATTTTAACAGTGTCTGTCTTCCCTTCGAGAGCCCTGATTCAGTTGATATCTTCTCGAGCCATAGGCGCCTTCCAAATCATCCCTGTCTTCGTCCCTCTGGTCCCTCAGAGCGATCTAGGTTAGTTCCAGCACCTTCATCTTTCTTCCCCCCGCTTAGGGACCTCTTTTTTGGCCATTATTTTCTGGTGTCCCCCCTAGTCAGTTTCCTGTGACCCCTCGCCCCTCATCCTGTCCGTCTTCACCGGGATCTTTAGAGCCCTCATTCGAAGTCACTCGAAATGTCGTCCGGCTCTTCCGCTCCTTGCAGTTCTGGGAGTTCTTCCGCCTCGAACCCCCAGGTCCCTTGCTCTGTAGACGAACCTGCGTCTGGGATCGGGCTCCGCCCGATTTTTACGTCGGGCGCCATTCCATATTCTCTGACTCCGGAGGAACTCCTTCTGATAAGGGTTCAGTATGGGGTTCCTCCGGAGTACGACCTGGAGTTGCCTAGCCCTTCTGATCGGGCTAGCACTCCTCCACCCGGTCGTTTTTGTCTGTATCAGGAAGCATTCCGTGCCGGACTCCGGCTTCCGCTTCCTTCCTTTGTTGTTGCCCTCTTCCGCTTCTTAGACATCTCCTTGGCTTCTGTGGCCCTGAATTCTTTTAGGTTTTTGATAGGATTTCTCTCTCTTTGCCACGTAGTCGAGGTCCAACCGTCCCTCTCCCTGTTTAGGCACTTCTATACTTTCAAGCGCCATCCTTCAACGAAGGACTGGTGGTACTTCTCCCTCCAGTTCGGCAAGAAGGGGTTGCTGAAAGGTGCCCCTTCTTCAATCCACAATTGGAAGGAGAAATATCTCTTCGTCCACTGCCCGACCCTGAGGCTGGGCCTGCCCCCTAGGGCTCTCTGAGGGATTCTGTTCATCGGGCCCCTAGTCTGGGGGAGGATGACCTCCAGGCTGCCCGGAAGCTTCTTGCCTATTCCGCTCCTTCCCTTCCCAATCTTCTGAGGGAGCAATTTCTTTTCAACATCGGCTTGAGCCCCCAGGATCCTGCGAGTATTCATCTTTTCCTTTATCTTCTCTTTTCATGCCTTTCTTCTTTTTCTTTCCCTTTTTACCTCTTCTTCCTTCTCTCTCTTTTTCCCCTCTATTTCTTTTTTTCTTTACTTTTTTTTTTTTCGAACTTTGACTCTTGATTGATTGGTTTGCTTCTTTTTCTTCTTTTTCTCCCCCTTCTTTCTTCTCTTTTTTTTTTTTTTTTAAGGAATGGACGCCGAAGCAGCGCGGATGCTTGCCAGGGGCCTCAGGGCCCACAAGAGAAAGGGCGTCGTGACCTCCGGATCGGCGAAGAGGGCCAGGGTGGAGGAGTCGAGCTTGGCCGCACCTGCCCAGGCAGCCCCAGCAATTCACATTCCCTCGGATGCCGAGGCAACGGCTCCCCGGGCCTCCTCGAGGAGTCCGTCGACTGGGGCCCCTACTTCGGGGGTCTGCTCCACAGAGGCGCCCGTGGCCGAGAGGGGGAAGAGGAAGAAATCGGTGGCCCGCAGGGTGAGTAGCCACCGAACTGCCACCGACGAGTCCCTATGCTCTGAGGAGGGACCGGAGAATCTCTTCAATGATAGGGATTTGATCAGGCGGTTGATCGACGGCTGTATTTTTCCCGACGTCGTCGAGAGGATCGACCGCGCCGATCCTGAGCAACGGGCCTGGGACTCTTTGGGGTCCTTCCTTGAGGTAAGCAAATCTTTATTCATCTGGCTATTCGGCCTTTGTTCTGATCCCCCAGTCGCCCTTGCAGATTGGGCACCAGCTCCTCGCCAATATCGAGGTGGTGAGCCGTGCGAGGAGGGACATCCTCAGGTAGAGGAGCGCTATCGGGCTGAGGTTGCTCGCCTCCAAGCAACGACGGTCGAAGTAGCCGCCCTCTAAGAGGCTCTGGAAAGAGAGAAACAAGCTCGGGAGGAGGAGAGGCAGACCTTGGAGGAATCGGCGAGAAAGGTGGAGGCCGAGGTCATCAATTTGATTGAGCAGACTCCAGTCCTGGTCTCGGAGGCCAGGGCTCTTGCAGTGGAGGAGTTCAAGGCCTCCGTGGAGATGAGGGACCGGAACGTCCAATTCGGTCAGGAGGCATTCATCAAGGGGTCTGAGCTCTGCCAAGAGAAGGTGGCCAGAAAATTTTCGGAGCTCGACCTCAGCTTCCTAGGCGAGGAGTTCGAAGATGAGGCCGGTCCCTCGCCAGCCGCCACCGCAATTGCAGTCCCCTCGCCGGGGACGCCGAATTCTCCAACCCCCGCCCCCGAGGTCTGAGACCTTCGGCCTTGTATTTTTATTTCATCGCAACTTTTCTTTTTCTTTTTTTTTTGTCTTCAAAAAATCATTCAATCAATAAAGTTGAAATTTCTTGTCGCGGATGGCTTCTCCTCCCTCCCCTTCTTTTCCCTGCTTTTCTTCCTGCGATGAATCGTGCTTTGACACTTTTGCCTTCTGATGGCAGTGTCCTGCAGAAGCACTTCCCCTGCCCTTGGGGATCCCGCTGAAGTCGACGATCCAGCGGCTGAAGAAGGAAGTTCTTCACTTGACAAAGAAGTCGAAGAAGATGGAAGGCAAGCTTCGCAGATTGAGAGAAGGTCATTCTGAAGCCACCGTGGAGGCCACCCACTTTCGGAACCTCCACGTGAAGGGGATCATGGAGTATAGCCGGAGGAAAGCGGCTTTCGCGAAGGAGCTTGATGAATGCAAGAAGAGCGCCAGCGACCGAATTTGGGCTCAGGCCACCAGGATTAGCGCCCTCAAGGTGGAACTGTCAGCCACGAAGGGGAAGATCGGCCAGCTGGAAGGAGGTTCGTCTCGGCTCTTGGCCTGGGTCGACGGTGACTAGGCATGGTCGAAGAAGGTCTCCGACCTCCAGCAGCAGCTTCAGGATGCCGAGGTGAGCCACAACGTGCATCGGGCTAGCTGGCGCAGGCAAGTGGAGGAATATAAAGGGAGACTCAGGGCGGCGACCGACGAAGTCGCCCATCTCCAGAGGCAGCTGGCTAGCAGGGCTCAGCTTACTTCCGCCCGGGATTCTGATGAGCTCCAGTCCCTAAGAGGAACCGTTGAAGGGATTTCAGTCGCCCTCGGGGAAAAGACAGTCGAGCTGCAACAACTGAAGATTCAACTGGCATACGAGCAGCGGGCCATCACGGATGTGGAGGCAGAATCTGAGGTCTTGAGGAAGAGGCGTCGAGAGGCGAAGGTCGAGAGCCAGTGATTTCGTCGGGCGCTCTAGGATGCACTGCAGAAAAGGGAAGAGCTAGAAGAAGAAATTGAGAATCTAAGGCAGTCCTGGTTGAGAGGTGGAGTAGACAACTCTAGGTCGGAAGGAGCAGAGCCTCCTTAGAGCTCTTTTCGTCCTTCGTCTTTTCATGTATTTACTTTCCTTTTTGTCGTTTTGCTTTTCTTTCCTTGGCCTTTCAGGCTTTGTAGCATGTATTACGGAAATAGAATGAAAAGGGTATTTTGTGTTACCTCGTCTGCGCGTTGTGTTAAATTGTCATCCGCCGAACTTTTCTTGTCGTTCGATTTGTCCGATGTAGACATCGTTGGGGAGCCGCCCAGTCATCGATGGGTTAGCTCGCCTTCCTCGTCGTACGTGGCCGCAAGCCCGAGCTTGGCCGTCCGAACTCCGCATTACTTCGGGGATGTCGCTGTCTTCCTGACCTGTGTCGGGAGTCTTTTTAGAAGTCGGAGGTGTTTGGTAGGAACTCCCCGTCTCCGTTGGGACGAAGTCCTTTAGGTCTTTGGGGTGGTTCATCCTTCATCTGTTTCCACCGTGGTTCGTCACCCTTCCTTTTTAATTTTTATTCTCTTTTCTGAGTGAGGACCCTTCCTTCGCTTTTGCGGGGTTGCATAGGAGCGCGGAGGTGTCGCTAGGGGGCTTTTTCCCTTCGTCCGATCTTGTTGGGCGGCCGGGTTTTGTTACCGTCAGGGCGAGGTTTTCCTCCCATTCCCGTGAGGGCATGTAAGAGTTATTGCCAAGGCGGGCAGAGTCTTCCTTGCTGTAGAAGTCGTGGACGGAGCCCAGCTCCCGTAGGAGTCCGGGTGGAGTCTTCTTGGGCGTCGTGAACGGAGCCCGGCTCCCGTAGGAGTCCGGGTGGAGTCTTCCTTGGCATCGTGGATGGAGCCCGGCTCCCGTAGGAGTCCAGGTGGAGTCTTCCTGGGCATCGTGGATGGAGCTCAGCTCCCGTAGGAGTTCGGGTGGAGTCTTCCTTGGCGTTGTGGATGGAGCCCGGCTCCCGTAGGAGTCCGGGTGGAGTCTTCCTGGGCATCGTGGATGGAGCCCGGCTCCTGTAGGAGTCCGGGTGGAGTCTTCTTGGGCATCGTGGATGGAGCCCGGCTCCCATAGGAGTTCGGGTGGAGTCTTCCTTGGCATCGTGGATGGAGCCCAGCTCCCGTAGGAGTCCGGGTGGAGTTTTCCTTGGCATCGTGGATGGAGCCCGGCTCCCGTAGGAGTCTGGGCCTTCTACTTTGCTCAAGCCAGGGTGAGGTTCTCCTCCCGTTCCTGACTTGGCTGTGGGGGCGCGTCAGGGTGATGTAAGGCCTCTCCCCCCATCCGGTCTAAAAGAACTGGGCCTTTGACTTTGCTCATGTCAGGACGAGGTTCTCCTCCTGTTCCTGACATGGCTGTGGGGGCACATTAGGGTGCTGTAAGGCCTCTCCCCCCATCCGGTCTAAAAGAATCGGGCCTTTGACTTTGCTCATGTCAGGACGAGGTTCTCCTCCTGTTTCTGACATGGCTGTGGGGGCACATTAGGGCGCTGTAAGGCCTCTCCCCCCATCCGGTCTAAAAGAACCGGACCTTTGACTTCGTTCATGTCAGGACGAGGTTCTCCTCCTGTTCCTGACATGGCTGTGGGGGCACATTAGGGTGCTGTAAGGCCTCTCCCCCCATCTGGTCTAAAAGAACCGAGCCTTTGACTTTGCTCATGTCAGGATGAGGTTCTCCTCCTGTTCCTGACATGGCTGTGGGGGCACATTAGGGCACTGTGAGGCCTCTCCCCCCATCCGATTTCGAGATAGTCGGACTTTCATTTTAGGTATGTTAGGATAGGGTTCTCCCTCGGTTCCTAACATACCTTTGTTTCAGGCGTTTGGAGGGGTCATATCCAGTCGTGACAAATCCATACCAGAGGGGAAGAGTACGTTAAGTAGAAAGAAATTTAGATTCAAGGTGAAATCGTAAGTGATACATTTACAGATTTTTCGAGTTCCATGGTTGCGGGAGGCCTGCTCCTCCTTGAGGCCCTCCGATGATGGAGTCGATGGTCCCGATGGGAGGTCGGTCCCCGGGTTGCTCCTCCCTTCTCGGTGGTTCAGGCTGCGGAAGGGTCCTTGATCGATCTCCTCTACCCTCAGGCCTGCGTCGGATGAACCTGTCGAGTCGACCTCACCGAATGAGCTCCTCGATCTCATCCCGGAGCTGGATGCATTCCTCTGTGTCGTGGCCGTGGTCGCGGTGGTAGAGGCAGAACTTGTTGGGGTTGTGCTTCCCGGGGTGTGTGCGCATCCTCTCCAGCCTAGAGAGCTGCTCCCTGACCTCCATCAGTACCTGGGCCTTCGAGGCGTTGAGGGGGGCGTAGTTGCAGAATCTCCCTGGTGGGGAACCCTGTCGAACCCCGCGATCCGGACTTCTTTACCTGTGCACCCGGGGTGGAGTATGGGCGCACCTGTGCCCAGGAGGGGATCGAGAACACGGCCGGGCTTCCCTTGGCCTTTTTTCAATTGTGGGCTTACTCGAGTTTCCCGCTTGCCGCTCCCTCGCTGTCTCTTCATCCTTCATTTTGAAGGCTTCTTCCGCTCGGGCGTATCCTTCGGCCCGAGCTAGCAAATCAGCAAAATTCCTGGGGTACTTCTTCTCCAGGGAGAACAAAAGGTCGTTCTTCTGAAGGCCACCCTTCAGGACGGCCATCGCGACTGATTGGTCCAAGTTCCGGACCTCCAGTGCCGCTACATTGAAACGGTTGATGTAGGCCCGAATGGACTCCCCTTCCCTCTGCTTGATGTTGATGAGGGACTCCGAACCCTTCCAGGAGTGCCGGCTGCTGACGAAATGGGCCACAAATTGGTGGCTCATTTGATCGAAGGAAAAGATGATATCCGGTTTCAAAGCCAAGTACCAGTTCCTCGCCGCTCCCTTCAAGGTGGACGGGAAGGCCCGGCATAGGATGGCATCAGGAGCACCGTGAAGCAGCATCATCGTCCGGAAGGCCTCCAGATGATCAACCGGGTCCGAAGTCCCATCGTAGCTCTCGAACTAGGGAAGCTTGAAGTTTGGCGGGATCGATTCCTGCATGATCATTTGAGAGAAGGGAGGGTCAGTACAAATATCCTCACCACAAGCGGGGGGTGCATGGCGGAGTTCTTCGATCCGTCGGTTCATCTCCTGGAGCCTCCGATCCAGAAAGTCCTCCCGGCTTCGAGTCTCAAGGGTCCTCTGACAGAATGGGGGTAGGGATCTTTCAGGGGTGGAGTCATGGTCCGATTGAGGGCTCTCCACCCTCGGGTTCGCTTTCCCAGGAAGGACGGGGTGGCTGGCCCAGGTGGCGCGCCCTGTCGCAGGATCCTGGTGTTTCGGGGACACCCTTTCCAGGCGTGCTGATGCCTGTGGCTGCTGCTGCTGCATAGCCTGCACAGCTTCTGTGAGGCCTTTGACCTACTGCGTCAATAGGTCAAACTGCTCCGTGCCGACCGTCGCCACCGGAGGAGGAGGAGGAGGAGGTTGAGAAACAGGAGGGGAGGCCGGAGCCTGAGATCTGGCCGCGGAGGCCGTGGATCGTCGCATGGACGCCTTGCGGGGAGGCATCAAGCAAGGATCCTATGGGGGAAGCAAGGAGTGGGTGCCGGAGGAGACGGTCGGAGACGGCTCCGTTGAGCGCTCCTTTAAGAACAAGGGTACTGCGAAGACACAATCGTCCCTTCCTCTAGCGCCAATCCTGTTGGTGCAAAAATTCGCTTGCGCCAGAAAAGCTGGAGTCGAGGGAGTCACGGTCGCCGTCGGGACCTGCAAAGGAAGTCTAAACCAGAGGTGGAGTTGCTCCGGCAAGACCCTCCGACGCTCAAGTCAGTTCTCTGCCTCAACAAGAATGGAGTGCTCGAACGGAGAATTTAGTAGAGTTTTGAGATGAAAAGTGAGAGCTTACAGAATAATGTATCTGAGGTCTCCCTTATATAGGCGGTGGGCTCAACAGACTGATAGTGACGTTCATAACCGTCTCGTAGTGGGCTGCCCACCGTCAGGAGGAATTTGCTGCGAGGAGTAGTGGAGTAGACCCGTGGCCCTCACTGCAGCACGCCACGTGGAGTCTGCTATAGGGAGTGGAGCGGCGTCTGTTGTCGCGACTTGTCAGCGGATGGGAGAATCGCACTGCATCCATCGCAGGAAGTGGAGCAGGATCGTGGCCGTTATTGTGGCCTGCCAGGGAGCAGTGGAGCTGCGCGGGATCCGTCATAGGAAGTGGAGCAGTACTATGACCGTTACTGCGGCCTGTCAGGGAGTGATGGAGCTATGCGGGATCCGTCATAGGAAGTGGAGCAGTGCTGTGACCGTTATCGTGGCCTGCTTGGGAGTGCAGATCCATCGATTGGAGTTCGGCAGCGATCGGAGCTGATGATGGAGTCCGGTTCCCATGAGAGTCTGGGCGGAGTCCCCTGCAATTAAAGTCAGGTGCGAAGTCTGACTCCCGTAGGAGTCCGGACTAAGCTTACCGATAGTCGATGTCGGCGACGGAGTCCGGCTCTCGTAGGAGTCCGGGGGGAGTTGTCCTGTAGTCGATGTCGGCGACGGAGTCCGGCTCCCGTAGGAGTCCGGGCGGAGTTGTTCTGTAGTCGATGTCGGCGACGGAGCCCGGCTCCCGTAGGAGTCCGGGCGGAGTTGTCCTGTAGTCGATGTCGGCAATGGAGCCCGGCTCCCGTAGGAGTCCGGGCGGAGTTGTCCTGTAGTCGATGTCGGCGACGGAGCCTGGCTCCCGTAGGAGTCCGGGCGGAGTTGTTCTGTAATCAAAGTCAGGTGCGGAGTCTGGCTCCCGTAGGAGTTCGGGGGGAGTTGTCCTGTAGTCGATGTCAGCGATGAAGCCCGGCTCCCGTAGGAGTCCGGGCGGAGTTGTTCTGTAGTCGATGTCGGCGACGGAGCCCGGCTCCCGTAGGAGTCCGGGTGGAGTTGTCTTATAGTCGATGTCGGCGATGGAGCCCGGCTCCCGTAGGAGTCCGGGCGGAGTTGTCCTGTAGTCGATGTCGGCGACGGAGCCCGGCTCCCGTAGGAGTCCGGGCAGAGTTGTTCTGTAGTCGATGTCGGTGACGGAGCCCGGCTCCCGTTGGAGTCCGGGCGGAGTTGTTCTGTAGTCGATGTCGGCGACGGAGCCTGGCTCCTGTAGGAGTCCGGGCGGAGTTGTTCTGTAGTCGATGTCGGCGACAGAGTCCGGCTCCCATAGGAGTCCGGACGAAGCTTACCGGTAGTTGAAGTTGGCGACGGAGTCCGGCTCCCGTAGGAGTCTGGGGGGAGTTGTCCTGTAGTCGATGTCGGCGACGGAGCCCGGCTCCCGTAGGAGTCCGGGCGGAGTTGTTCTGTAGTCGATGTCGGCGACGGAGCCCGACTCCCGTAGGAGTCTGGGCGGAGTTGTCCTATAGTCGATGTCGGCGATGGAGCCCGGCTCCCGTAGGAGTCCGGGCGGAGTTGTCCTGTAGTCGATGTCGGCGACGGAGCCCGGCTCCCGTAGGAGTCCGGGCGGAGTTGTTCTGTAGTCGATGTCGGCGATGGAGCCCGGCTCCCGTAGGAGTCCGGGCGGAGTTGTTCTGTAATCAAAGTCAGGTGCGGAGTCCGGCTCCCGTAGGAGTCCGGACGAAGCTTACCGGCTGTTGAAGTTGGCGATGGAGTCCGGCTCCCGTAGGAGTCCGGGGGGAGTTGTCCTGTAGTCGATGTCGGCGACGGAGCCCGGCTCCCGTAGGAGTCCGGGCGGAGTTGTTCTGTAGTCGATGTCGGCGACGGAGCCCGACTCCCGTAGGAGTCCGGGCGGAGTTGTCCTGTAGTCGATGTCGGCGACGGAGCCCGGCTCCCGTAGGAGTTCGGGCGGAGTTGTCCTGTAGTCGATGTCAGCGACGGAGCCCGACTCCCGTCGGAGTCCGGGCGGTGTTGTTCTGTAGTGGATGTCGGCGACGGAGCCCGGCTCCCGTAGGAGTCCGGGCGGAGTTGTTCTGTAATCAAAGTCAGGTGCGGAGTCCGGCTCCCGTAGGAGTCCGGACGAAGCTTACCGGTAGTTGAAGTTGGCGACGGAGTCCAGCTCCCGTGGGAGTCCGGGGGGAGTTGTCCTGTAGTCGATGTCGGCGACGGAGCCCGGCTCCCGTAGGAGTCCGGGCGGAGTTGTTCTGTAGTCGATGTCGGCGACGGAGCCCGGCTCCCGTAGGAGTCCGGGCGGAGTTGTCCTGTAGTCGATGTCGGCGACGGAGCCCGGCTCCCGTAGGAGTCCGGGCGGAGTTGTCCTGTAGTCGATGTCGGCGACGGAGCCCGGCTCCCGTAGGAGTCCGGGCGGAGTTGTTCTGTAGTCGATGTCGGCGACGGAGCCCGGCTCCCGTAGGAGTCCGGGCGGAGTTGTCCTGTAGTCGATGTCGGCGACGAAGCCCGGCTCCCGTTGGAGTCCGGACGGAGTTGTTCTGTAGTCGATGTCGGCGACGGAGTCCGGCTCCCGTAGGAGTCCGGGCGGAGTTGTTCTGTAATCAAAGTCAGGTGCGGAGTCTGGCTCCTGTAGGAGTCCGGACGAAGCTGGCTTCTTGCTGGTATTTTATACCCAACAGAAATCAAAATGCACTTTACAAACATCATTATATAATAGATACTTTTCAGGGGCTTAAAAAAAAAAATCCCACAACCGGTTCTCGGATTCGGGTTGGAACCTAAAACCCGAACCCTTTTCCCAGTCTTCTTCTTCCCATTTTTCCTGATTACAGCGACAGAGGAGGCGGAAGCTGAATGCCCCCTCCCCAACCATATGGCGGCTGGCGGCCGCCGGAGGTTCCCAAATCGACGGACCGCCGCCATATCTCAAGACTCACCATCGGCTTCCTGACGATTGTAAGGTTCTTTGGATCGGCGTCCATGGAAGGCCAAGATCTGGTTGCTCAGTGAAGCCCCAGCCACCGCTGCTGGAAAGCCACACCCCGTGCCACCTCTGCCCAGGGAGACATGCCGTCGGCCGATTAGCCTCAGTTTCCCCTCAAGAGCAGCCGATGATGCGCTACATACATGGATCTTAGAGTGGAAATAGGGCAGCTGTCCGGCATGAAAATCCTCCCTTCCTCTCACCGGAGATGAGATCCGATGCGGAGGAGGTGGTGGCTTGCCTCGGGTGACTGTCGGATCGGACCGGGGGTCCATCCATTGCTATGCTCAACGGAGAGGGAAGGAAGGCGGTTGGAGATCCACCATCCTTCCTTTCTTCCATTCTTATTTATTCATTTATTTTGTTCTTTATCAACAATAGCACCGGTCATAATTAATTTTTTATTCATAATCAAGATCTAAAAATAAAGCACATGAACAAGGCCCTTTAAAATAAATAAATAAATCAAAATTATGAATATTTTATGAAATCTAGGAATGGGTCCACATCGTGACAACTTTGATCACTATCAATCGATCAGGATAACAACTCCGATCACTAGCAACCAACTTTGATTACTAGCAATTGATTGGGGTTACTGGTCAAATCGATATTTATGTAAGCTTTATATGAACATAAAAGCTTCAATCTTTAAGTCAAATAATCTGTATGGCTTTGATATCATCATATTAAAATTATGGGACAATAAAATTTACATAAAGATAAAACTATTGAAGCTATTTAGGATCTGTTCAATTAGCTTGTCGAATCAGCTTGCATCCACCTGCAATCACAAGAGAACTAAGCTAGATGTTCATCAAGTGGTACTTTGATTTTTAAATCCCAACTTTGAATATATTCGATGGAGAAAATCTATAAAGGATGTTTTTTTATAATGTGTCTTATATATCAGAGATAATATCTGAATTAGTCGCAAAGACTGGAAGATGCATGTTATTTACAATGGTCATATAGAGGTTAGTTTTATTATATTAACCATCAAGGATATCCTTATCATTTTATCAAAAGTTTATTTTCAATCAAAGTTCAGATTAATTAAATCAACTAAAATAAATCCTGATGTATATTAATATGGACCACATACACATGAGACTTAATCGAATATATTCCAATATATCATACTTATCTTGTAGGAGAGAGAAACTATAACGGACTTAAGTGTCCTTATTCTCTCTTGCTCTCTCTCACACACACCCACCCACACGTGCACACATACAAACAAATGTGTGTAGTTGTCTATCCTTCAAAATGTTTAATATGAAACAATGAAAATGTTTGCAGGGAAAAAAAAACAGGGAAGAAAAACAACTAGGACATATATTCGTGGGAAGAGGAAGGCAGAACTATAGTCAATAAAAAAAATATTTTATATTTTCTTGGAGATTTCAGAGAAGAGAATGAAAAAGTAGCTTTTTCATGGAAAAAAAAACATATAGGATGTAGAAAAGCCACTTCCTATGGGCTAAAAATTGTGGTAGTTTTTTTTGCCAAAAATACCCTAAAGCTATTATGATTATAATAGCTATTTTTAACTATTAATCTTAAACTATTAAAAATATAAAAATATAATCATAATTTTATTATAAAAATATAGTGATAATTATTAAATATAGTGATAATTATTAAATATATGATAATATAAAGAAATTGTCTAACTATTGAAAATGGTTAAAACTCTAAAAACTCAACCCAATAAATATCTTTACTACCTACTTTTAAATATTTAAAAATATATTTTTTAAAGATTTAAAAATACTTAAAAATGACTACTAAAAATTATGTATGTGATGTTTTACATGTATTTTATATAATTTTATTAAGGATATAATAGATATTATTGCGGCCAAGGACTCATAGTTCGACAAATAATGTATTGTCTGCTCTGATCTATAGGTTTTACAGTTTTGTCCTTTAAAATGTACCTCACGTAGAAAGAATGGTCCCGTCTTGTATAAGTCAAAGTCCATCTTGACTCACAATCAATGTGAGACTAATGATGCCTTCCCTTCTATACCACAATATAGCCTTCCTACTCAAGAAAAAATTATATACAGATAGAAAGTACTCTTTCTATTTTTATCACAGACTATATACAGGCAGGAGAACTGTGGGATGATCTCCTACCTAGTGCACTACTGTTGCTGCTAAGGACTCATAGCTCAACATATGAGATATTGTCTACTCTGACCTTTGGGTCTAACGATTTTACCCTTTAAAAGACATCTCATATGGAAATGATCGTCTCTTCCTATATAAGCCAAAGTTTCTTTTGACTCACAATCAATGTGAGACTAATAATGCTTTCACTTCTATACCACAATAAGTATATTATACATCTTTGCTAGAAAAGAAGATGCTCAACCAAATAAGTTACTCTGTAAAGTGTATTCTTAATGTCATCTTCCCATAGTCGATCAAACATGTAAAAATCATTTTATCAAGTATCATATATTCAGATATCAATTTTTCATAAACATATTTTTATTGTGAGATAAAAAAAAATTTAGCGAAGCAAATGGGTCCCATATAATCTCATGTTATGTCTGACATTGTTGTTTCAAGCAAACTCAAGTTCAGCAAAAATATATCAACAAATTGTGCATTAAAAGTTTAAGCTAGAAAGAACTGATACATGTCCTAAATCTCCCTCCTAATATATACATTTTAATGACGCATGGCTATAAACCAGATATCTACATTAAATTAGATTTTGAGAATGGACTAGCTTAATATGTGACATGCTTCAATCTATCAAATCAAGTCACAATTAAGCTATTTGTTGTATTAGCACCACAAGAGCAACAATCCACACAAAATGTAGGGTCTAATGTGTACCACAGTAATAACGATTCATTAAGCTAACCCTTTAGTTTAAGATAAAAAGAGACTTTTCAAATCTTTTCAATTACTTGTTGTAATGATGGTATCTATTGTGGCAATCAATGATCAAAATTATGTGATGCAATAGAATTCATTCAACCTTCTAACTACATGATAGCCACAAGCATGCTCTTAAACTCTTCAAGGCTCTGGAACTCAAGTTGAGTAAATGTAATGAGCAAGCCAGAAGCATTTGACCTATAGAGTGGAGATATCTCAGCTTGACTAGATGACTGGCCCAAGCTTGAGTTAACTAGAGACCTCTTATGACAAAGGTGGTCTAATCGTTTCGCTTGAATGTGCATGGAGCTCCAGCAATTTCACCATGAACTAGGCTATTGTAGCATATCTCTGGATTGTGGTGCCACATCAGTGGATTGTTATAGCATGATCTAGAGTTTATTGGGATATGATCCATTGAAAATATAAGATCTCAGCTATAAATAAAATATAGAGGTTTTCTATACTAAAGAAGCTAATACGCAAGAATCACCTTAGCTAGAGGAGACTCTTCATTTTGTTTTTCTCCTTCATTTTCATCTCAAACCTTCTCTAATTTAAGCTTTGAAGGGCCTAGCCAATGTTAATATGATAATCTCTAACCCTCGTCTGTCATCTCACATGGTTACAGAGGCAATCTACGTCGGCATCTTGGGATTTATGATAATAGTATAAAATCCCTCAAATTAGTGAGGTGAGAAAAGACTCTGGTGCGGCCAAGGAGAACTAAAAGAGAGTGCGAGGACTTCTAGGGTGAGGAAATGGAGCACCAAAAGAAAGAATAACAAAGATGGAAGCAAACTTGAAGTTGTTCCCTAGTGTATGCTTCAAGCTGTCAAACAACGAGATGATGATCTACTATTTATAGGTTAGACTCCCTGTTGGTGCAGAATTCCACCGACGTCGGAGAAGCTGGAGTCGAGGAGATCACATCCGTCGTCGGAACCTACAAGGAAAGTCTAAACCGGAGTTGGGGGTACTCCGGCAAGACCTTTTGATGCTCAAGTCAGTACTCTGCCTCAACAGAAATGGAGCACTCAAATGAAATTTTAGCAGAGTTTCGAGATAGAGTTTTGAGCTTAGAGAAGAACGTATCTGAGGGTCCCTTTTTATAGACGGAGAGCATAACTGATCGACAGCGACGTCTATAATCGCTTGGTAGTGGGCTGTTGTTCGTGGCCACGTGGAGTTTGTTGCAGAGAGTAGTGGCGTCAGGGAGCCGTTCAGAGCCACGTGGAGTTTGTTATGAAGAGTGGAGTGGTGTCCGTTGTCGTGACTTGTCAGAAAATGGTGGGACCATGTAGAATCTATTACAGAGAGTGGAGTGGGGTAATGGCCATTGTTGTAACTTGCCAGAGAGTTCGGGCCTGTCGGCTGAGGCTCGGCTGGGACGTCTGATGGAACGGAATGGCTCTCCGCCTCAGAAATTTGAGAGGAGCTCGGATATTTTTTAAGATTGTTGATGGGTTAATTATTGTTGGGGGCCGTTGGTGCTGCAAACGGAAGTCACCTGCTGTGGAAGCTCGGACGAGAACTGCCTGTTGGAGAAGTCCGGTAGGAGTCTGATTGCTGGAGAAATCCGTCTGGAATTTGTATGATGCAGAAGCTTGTCTGAAGATTTGTCTACTGGAGAGGTTTGATTGAACAAGAAATCTGGCTGAAGGTCGGCCGATAGAAGAGTCCAAAAGATGTTGTGGAAGTTCGCCCGCTGGAGGAGTCTGGAAGATCCTGTGGGAGTCCGGCTGGCGTTGTTGGAGTCCAGTTGGTGCTGTTGAAGGTTGATGGTTGGTTATTGTAGAAATTCGACTGCTGGAGCCCATCCGTTGTAGAAGTTTACCTGAAACCCATCCGCTGTAGAAGTTCGGACGGAGTCCAGTTCTTGTAGAAGTCTGGAGGGAGACCGCTCGTTGTAGAAGCCCGGCTGAAGTCCGCCTGCAATAGAAGTTCGAAAGAAATTCGCTTACAGTAGGAGCTCGGATGAAGGTCATTTGCTGTGGAAGTTCGGATGAAGGCAGGTTGTCGTGAAAGTTCGGATGAAGATCGGATGCTGTAGAAGTTTGGAGTAGACTGCTTGCGGTAGAAGTTTGGGGTAGACTGCTTGTGGTAGAAGTTCGGAGTAGACTGCTTGCGGTAGAAGTTTGTTTGGGATCTGGCTCTCATAGGAGCTCGGGTAAAATTTGGAAGGCGGTTGACCACCGTAGAAACTTGGATGGAGTCTGGCTACTGCAGAAGTCCTGTTGTTGGGGAAGTTCGAACGTCGACGAAGCCCGAAAGGAGTTTGAAGTAAAGTCGATCATGGCTGGGAGAAGTCTGGAAGAGATTCGGAGAGTAATCGACCACTGTAGAGAATCGATTGGAAGTGAAGTTGAGAGAGCATTTGGAGCAGTCCAGTAGATGAATGGAGAAGCTCATGATTGGAGAAGTCCAGATAGCAATATGGAAGCTCGGACGGTCGGGGAGGTTCAGAGAGATGCTACGCAAAGTCAGAAGCCGGAAGAGCCCTGAGAGGGTCGGCCTCTTACGAATTTTGACTGGGGTTATTTTATACCCAACACTAGTCCCCCTACTTCTGAGTTCGAGTTTCGAATGAAGAAAGTATAGAAAAATTTTCACAACCGAAGTTGCTCCTTCAATTTTTGGACCTGAATGTTTCCAGATATTTTGGCGTTTGGCGCGCTGATGCCGGAGCCTGTTCAAATCAAGGCGATCCAAAAAGATTTTTTCAAAATTTTTGCTGGAGCGTTGCTCTAGGTATGGCGTAATAATAGTTCTGTCAGTTGCCAGCCGCTTTTAGCCACCTATCATGGTGAGTGGGACACATTGTGGTTATAGATCGATCGGAGGAGATCTGCAATCATTGTCGCACCGGACCTCGTCGCTTATTTAAACCCCTCTCCCCCCTTTCAGGGGTCTCACTTTTCCTGGAAGTTTCTTCGATCCCTCTTTCTTTCTGAGAGTTCTGTTCTCTCCCAGCGTCCTTCTCGGCCTTAGGCGTTCTTCGAGTCATCCCCATCTCTGCATCTCTGCATCCTTCGGACCAGTCTAGGTTAGTTCCAGAACTCTCCCCCTATATATATATATATTTTTTTGCTATTTCTCTTTCATTTTTTTTTCTTCACATTCTGCCTATTCGATTTTTCACGAGCATCCCATTTCTTATTTTTTCTAATTTTTTTGGGATTTTTAGGATTTTCACTTGATTCAAAATATCCTCCAACACTTCCTCCTCTAGCAGCTCTAGGAGTCTGTCCGTTCCAGCCCCCCAAAATCTCAGTTCTATAGATGAACCTCATCCAGTCTTTATACCAGATACCATTTCCAGCACTCTGACTCTGGAGGAACTCTCACTGATTAGGATTCAGTACGGGGTTCCTCCAGAGTATGAGCTGGAGCTTCTTGGGCCGACTGGCCGGGCTAGCACCCCTCCCTCCGACTGCTTCTGTTTATACCAAAAAGCTTTCCGCGTCGGGCTTCGACTTCTACTTCCACCTTTTGTTATTGCTCTCTTTCGCTTCTTGAACATTTTTTTAGTTTCTGTAGCGCCGAACTCCTTTAGATTTCTGATAAGATTTCTTTCCCTCTATAGTTTAGTTGAAGTTCGGCCAACCCTTTCTTTGTTTAAGAATTTTTATATCTTCAAGCATCATCCCTCGATAAAAGACTGGTGGTACTTCTCCCCTCAGTTCGGTAGAAAGGGGTTGCTGAAAGGTGCCCCCTCTTCTATCCACAACTGGAAGGAGAGGTACTTCTACATCCGATGTCTGACCTTGGAGTTGGGGTTGCCTCCCTGGGGCTCTCTGAGGGATTCCGTCCGTCGGGCTTCTAGCCTGGGACAGGACGACCTTGAAGCCTTTAATAAACTCGAGGCTTATCCAGCTCCTTTTCTCTCCAACCTCCTGAAGGAACAACTCTTGTTCAATGTCGGCCTAAGCCCTCTCAACCTTGCCGGTATTGTTATATATATATACATTTTTTTCTTTGTCATTCGCTGCTTCTCCTTTCTTCTTGTTCTTTTGTTAAGCTGCGTTGATCCTCATTCACTGTAGATATGGATGCCGACGCGGCTCGAATGCTAGCCCAGGGTCTCAAGACCCACAAAAGGAAAGGCACAGCATCCTCGGGGGTGGTGAAGAGGACAAGGGCAGAAGGGACCGGCCCGACTGCATCTGCCCAGGCGGCCATTACCATCGATGCTTCCTCCGATGTCGAGCCCGCAGTCCCCCGAGCCTCTTCAAGGACCCCCCAGTCGAGGTTCCCAATCCAGAGGCCCGACCCAATAAGGCACCAGGGCCCGAACAGAGAAGGAGAAAGAAGACACTGGCTTGCAAGAGCCACAGCAGCAGGGTGGCCATCGAGGGGGCCGATGGCTCCGAAGAAGATCTGGGGAAGAATCCCTTCCACAATAGGGATCTAATAAAGGAATTGGTCGACAGGTGCATCCTGTCTGAGGTCATCCACAGGATCATCCACGTCGATCTTGAGAAGTGGGTCTAGGACTCTCTGGGGTCCTTTTTCGAGGTAGATCAATTTACTCTTTCCTGCCTCTTTACTTTGCTTACTTCTCGGCTTTTATATTGATTCCCTGGCCGCTCTTGCAGATTGGACACCAGCTCATCACCAACATCGAGGCGATGAACGATGTAGGAAGGAGGCAGTCAAGGCGGAGGAAGGTCGTCTGGCCGAGGCCGCCCGCCTCGAGGAGAAGATTGCTGAAGTTGCGAGTCTCCAAGAGGTGCTGCAGAAGGAGGAGCAGACCTTGGCAGACTTGAGGGCCACCTTGGAGGAGGAGAAAAAGAAAGCAGAGACCGACGTCTCCGAGTTGAAGGCACAGATCCCGATACTAGTCTCAGAGACAATGGTCCGGGTAGTGGAGAAATTCAAAACCTCCTCCGAGATGAGGGATCTGAAGGTCGAGTTCGGCCAGGCCGCCTTCATCAAGGGCTTCGAACTTTGCCAAGAGAAGGTGGTCGGAAAGTTTTCCGAGCTGGACCTCGACTTTCTGGATGAGGCATCCGATGGTGAGGTCGGGCCCTCTGATGTTACTGTCGGTCTTCCTCCAGTCGGGACTTCCTCGACTATTGTGGCTACCGCAGTCGATCTTTCGAGGGTGCCGAGCTCCCCCACTTCTATCCCAGAGGTCCGAAACCTCTAATTTTGTATTATTTTCTTCTTTTCTTCTTTTTTTTTCTCTTGTACTTAAGAACTATTTAATCAATGAAACCAAATTTTCCTTTACAGAGAGCTCCTCTGTCTTACTCTACCTTCTTTTTCTTCTCTTTTGTTTTCTGGCACTAATTTGTGTTGTGGCGCTCTTGTCTTCCAACGATAGTGTCCTGTCGAAGCTCTTCTCCTAACACAGGGGATTCTCATGAAATCGATGATCCAGGATCTCAGAAGAGAAGTTCGTCACTTGACGAAGAAATCAAAGAAGCTGGATGATGAACTTCACCGACTGAGGAAGAGCCATTTGAAAGTCACTACGGAGGCTACTCGCTTTCGGGACCTCCACAGAAAGGGTTTAATGGACTACACTCAGAGGAAGGCTAACTTCGTGATGGAGCTTGAGAAACTTCAAAAATGTGCCAGCGACCGATCTTGGGCTCACGCTTCCAAGATTAGCTCCCTTGAAGTCGAGCTAGCAGCTGCACGGGAGAAGATCGGCCAGTTAGAAGGGAGCTCATCCTGGCTCACAACTTAGGCCGATCGCAACCGAGACTGGTCGAAGTTCTCCGACCTTCAAAAGCAGCTACAGGATGCCGAGGTGAACAACAACACCTATCGAGTCGGCTGGTGCGGGTAAGTAGAGGACTACTGAAGGAAGCTTAAGACGGTGACCGATGAAGTTGCCTGCCTTCGGAGGCAGTTGTCTGAGAGAGTCCAGTCTGCCTCTGCACAAGGCTCCGACGAGCTCTGCTCCTTGAGGGGGACCATGGAAGAACTGTCTGTGGCCCTTGGGCAGGAGAAGGCCGAACTACAGCGGCTGAAGATTCAACTGACCTACGAGCAGCAGTCAGTCAAGGATGCCGAGGTGGAGTCTGAAGTTCTGAGGAAGAGGCTTCGAGAGTCAGAGGGCGAGAGTCGGTGGTTCCACCAAATGTATAGGGAGATACTGTTAAAAAAGAAAAAACTGGAAGAAGAAGTCAAAAACTTAAAATAATTTTCGATGATGGCTGGAACCGAGAGTTCGAAGTTTGAAGAAGTCGAGCTTCCTTAGAGCTTCTTTACCTTTTATTCTATGTATTCTTTCCTTTTCTTGTCATTTTTCTTTTTTGGCCTTCAAAGACTTTGTAATGTATACTTTGCTAATGAAATGAAAAGAAAATTTTTCATTACCTTGTTCATTCTTGCGTTAAGTTGTCGTTTACCAAACTTCTTTGATCTTTTGTCTTGTTCGATGTCGACGTTGTTTGAAGGTTCCTGATCGTCGCCGTGTTGATTCGCCCTTCTTGTTCATGATCGTAGGCCTTTTCGAGGCCATTTGAGTTTGTCGCTTCCTCTCGGTGCTCGAGCTTGAGGGCTCGAACTTCTCATTGCCTTAAGAAAGTCGATTTTTTCTCGGCCTGTGTCGAGTTTCCTCTTAGAGACTGAGGGTTTTTGATAAGAGTCTCCTTCCTCGTTGAGACGAGGTCCCTTGCGTCTTTGATGTGGTTTGTTTTTTTCTTATCACTGGTGTAGTTCGTTGCTTTCTCTTTTATCTCTCTTTTTTTTTTGTATTTGGATGAGGGTTTTACCTCTATTCTTAGCAGGGTTGTAGGGATGTAGAGGAGTCGTTGAGAAGGCTTTTCTCCTCATCCGGTCTTGAATGACCAGGTTTTCATTTGTGTCAGGATGAGGTTCTCCTCCTGTTCCTGACACAGTCAATTTCAGCTCATACTAGGATGAGATTTTCCTCCTATTCCTAACAGGGCTGTGGGGGCACGTAAAGGCCATTGCGAGGGCCTGTCCCCTGCTCTGATTTCTAAATAATCGAGCCTTCGACTTTGCTCATGTTAGGATGAGGTTCTCCTCCTGTTCCTAACAAGGCCGTGGGGACACATAAAAGCCTTTGTAAGGACCTCTCCCCCCATCCGATCTTTAAATAACCAGGCCTTCGACTTTGCTCATATTAGGATGAGGTTCTCCTCCTATTCCTAACAAGACTGTGGGGGCACATAAGGGCCATTGCAAGGGCCTCTCCCTCCATCCGATCTTTAAATAATCAGGCCTTCGACTTTGCTCATGTTAGGATGAGGTTCTCCTCCTGTTCCTAACAAGACTGTGGGGGCACATAAGGGCCATTGTAAAGGCCTCTCCCCCCATCTGGTCTTTAAATAACTGGACCTTCGATTTTGCTCATGTTAGGATGATGTTCTCCTCCTGTTCTTAACAAGGCTGTGGGGGCACATAAGGGCTGTTGTAAGGGCCTCGCCCCTCATCCGATCTTAAATAATCGAGCCTTCGACTTTGCTCATGTTAGGATGAGGTTCTCCTCCTGTTCCTAACAAGGCTGTGGGGGCACATAAGGGCCATTGTAAGGGCCTCTCCCCCCATCTGATCTTAAATAACCGGGCCTTCAACTTTGCTCATATTAGGATGAGGTTCTCCTCCTGTTCCTAACACGCTTAGTTTTGATTGTCGAAAGGAGCTGCTCCCTGTCGTTATGAGCTCAAGCCAAAAGAAAACATATACAAATATGAAAGAAACTTTTATTTAAGGCAAAGTTATTGGTAATACATTCATAGGTTTTTCGAATCCCATAGCCGCGGAAGGTCTGCCCTCCATTGGGGTCCTCCAGAGATAGAGTTGATGATCCCAATTAGAGACCGATCTTCAGGCTGCTCCTCCCTCCTTGGTGGCTCCGATTGTGGCAGGGTCCTCGACCGATCTTCTCTACCTTCAGGTCGGCGTCGAATGAATCTATCGAGCCGACCTTGTCTGATGAGCTCCTCGATCTCATCTCGGAGCTGAATGCACTCCTCCGTATCGTGGCTGTGGTCACGATGGTAAAGGCAGAACTTGTTAGGGTCATATTTTCTGGGATGCGTGTGCATCCTTTTTGGCCTCGGCAGCTGCTCCCTGACTTCCATCGGCACTTGGGTTTTTGATGCGTTGAGAGGGGCATAGTTGTGGAATCTTCCTAGGGGAGAGCCTCGTCGAACTCTATGGTTCGGGCTTCTCTGCCTACGAGCCCAGGGAGGAGTCTGGACATGCTTGTGTCCGGAGGGAGTTTGAGAACGTGGCCGAGCTTCACTCGATCCTTTTTCAACTACGAGCTTGCTGGAATCTCCCGCCTGCCGCTCCTTCACGGCCTCCTCGTCCTTCATCTTGAAGGCTTCTTCTGCTCGAGCATATCCTTCGGCCCGAGCTAGCAAATTAACGAAGTCTCTGGGATACTTCTTTTTTAGAAAAAACAAAAGATCATTCTTTTGAAGACTGCCCTTCAGGGCGGCCATCGCAACCGATTGGTCCACGTTTCGGACCTCCAATGCAGCGACGTTAAAATGGTTGACGTAAGCTCGGATGGATTCTCTCTACTTTTGCTTGATGTTAATGAGGGACTCCGAACCTCTCCAGAGATGCCGACTGCTGACAAAATGAGCAACGAACTGGTGGCTCATCTGATCAAAGAAGAAGATAGTATCCGACTTCAGTGTCGAGTACCAATTTCTTGTCGCTCCCTTCAAGGTAGATGGGAAAGCTCGGCAGAGGATGGCGTCTGGCACGCCATAGAGCAGCATTATTATTCGAAAGGCCTCCAGGTGGTCAATCAGATCGAGGTCCCATCATAGCTCTCGAATTGGGAGAGCTTGAAGTTCGGCAGGATTGGTTCCTGCATGATCATTTGAGAAAAAGGAGGGTCAGTGCAGATGTCCTCACCATAAGCAGTGAGAGCATGGCGGAGCTCTTCGATCCACCGGCTCATTTCCCAGAATCTTTGATCCAAGAGGTCCTCTCGACTGCGGGTCTCGAAGATCTTCTGGTGAAACAGAGGTAGGGACTCCCTGGGGGTGGAATCATGATCGGATGGTGGGATCCCCGCCTTCTGCTTCCCCTTTCTGGGGAAGACAGGGTGACTTACCCAAGTGGCCCGCCTGGTTGTCGGATTCTGGAACTTCGATGATACTCTTTCCAGCCGCACTGATGCCTGCAGCTGCTGTGGCTGCTGCTGCATGGCCTGCACTGCTTCGGTGAGGTCCCTGACCTGCTGAACCAGCAAGTCAAACTGCTCCATGCCGACTGCTGTTGCCGGAGGAGGAGGAGCCTGGAAAATCAGAGATGAGATCGGAGCTTGCGGAGCTCACTGAGATTTGGTCGTGGAGGCCGTGGATCGCCTGGTGGATGCCTTTTGGAGAGGCATCAGGTGAAGATCTGGTAAGAGAAGGAGAAGAAGATGTCAGAGAAGATGATCGGAGACAGTCCTGTTGAGCACTCCTTTAAGAACAAGGATACTGCGAAGACACAGAACCTTCTTCTAGCGCCAATTCTGTTGGTGCAGAATTTTGGCCGATGTCGGAGAAGCTGGAGTCGAGGAGATCGCGTCCGTCGTCGGAACCTGTAAGGAAAGTCTAAATCAGAGTTGGGGGTGCTCCAGCAAGACCCTTCGATGCTCAAGTCAGTACTCTGCCTCAACAGAAATGGAGCACTCAAATAAAATTTTAGCAGAGTTTTGAGATAGAGCTTTGAGCTTAGAGAGGAACGTATCTGGGGGTCCCTTTTTATAGACGAAGAGCATAACTGATCGACAGTGACATTTGTAACCGCCTGGTAGTGGGCCGTTCGTGGCCACGTGGAGTTTGTTGCGAAGAGTAGTGGCGTCAGGGGGCCGTTCAGAGCCACGTGGAGTTTGTTATGGAGAGTGGAGTGGTGTCCATTGTCGCGACTTGCCAGAGAGTGGTGGGACCATGTGAAATTTGTTACAGAGAGTGGAGTGGGGTAATGGCCATTGTCGTGACTTGTCAGAGAGTTCGGGCTTGTTGGCTGAGGCTCGGCTGGGACGTCTGATGGAATGGAATGGCTCTCCGCCTCAGTAATCTGACAGGAGCTCAAATATTTTTCGAGGTTGTTGACGGGTTAATTATTGTTGGGGGCCGTTGGTGCTGCAAACGGAAGTCACCTGCTGTAGAAGCTCGGATGAGAACTATTTGTTGGAGAAGTCCGGCAGGAGTCTGATTGCTGGAGAAGTCTGTCTGAAATTTGTATGATGCAGAAGCTTGTCTGAAGATTTGTCTGCTGGAGAGGTCCGATTGCACAAGGAATTTGACTGAAGGTCAGTCGATAGAAGAGTCTGGAAGGCATTGTGAAAGTTCGTCCGCTGGAGGAGTCTGGAGGATCCTATGGGAGTCTGGCTGGCGTTGTTGGAGTCTAGTTGGCGTTGTTGAAGCTTGATGGTTGGTTATTATAGAAATTCGACTACTGGAGTCCATCCGTTGTAGAAGTTCGCCTGAAACCCATCCACTGTAGAAGTTCAGACGGAGTCCAGTTCTTGTAGAAGTCTGGAGGGAGACCGCTCGTTGTAGAAGTCCGGCTGAAGTCCGCCTGTAATAGAAGTTCAAAAGAAATTCGCTTATAGTAGGAGCTCGGATGAAGGCCATTTGCTGTGAAAGTTCGGACGAAGGCAGGTTGTCGTGGAAGTTCGGATGAAGATCGGATGCTGTAAAAGTTCGGAGTAGACTGCTTGCGGTAGAAGTTTGGGGTAGACTACTTGTGATAGAAGTTCGGAGTAGACTGCTTGCGGTAGAAGTTCGTCTAGGATCCGACTCTCGTAGGAGCTCGGGTAAAATTTGGAAGGTGGTCAACCATCGTAGAAACTTGGATGGAGTCTGGCTACTGTAGAAGTCCTGTTGTTGGGGAAGTTCGGATGTCGACGAAGCCCGAAAGGAGTTCGAAGTAAAGTCGATCGTGGCTGGGAGAAGTCTGGAAGAGATTCGGAGAGTAATCGACCACTGTAGAGAATCGGCTGGAAGTGAAGTTGAGAGAGCATTTGGAGCAGTCCGGTAGATGAATGGAGAAGCTCATGATTGGAGAAGTCCGGATGGCAATATGGAAGCTCGGATGGCTAGGGAGGTTCAGAGAGATGCTATGCAAAGTCGAAAGTTGGAAGAGCCCTGAGAGGGTCGGCCTCATACGAACTTCAATTGGGGTTATTTTATACCCAACACTCCCTGTTGGTGTAGAATTCCATCGAAGCCAGAGAAGCTGGAGTCGGGATGACTGCGGCCGCTATCGGGACCTGCAAGGAAAGTCTAAACCGGAGTTGGGGGTGCTCTGGTAAGACCCTCCGATGCTCAAGTCAGTACTCTGCCTCAACAGAAATGGAGTGCTTGAGGAGAAATTTTAGCAGAGTTTTGAGATAGAGTTTAGAGCTTAGAGAATAGCATATCTGGGGGATCTCTTTTATAGACAGAGGAGCATAACTGATTGACAATGACGTCCGTAACCACCTGGTAGTGGGCCGTTCGTGGCCGCGTAGAGTTTGTTGCGGAGAGTAGTGGCGTTAGTGGGCCGTTCATAGCCACGTGGGGTTTGTTATGGAGAGTGGAGTGGTGTCTGTTGTCGTGACTTGCTAGAGAGTTTGGGTCTGTCAACTGAAGCTTGACTGGGACGTCTGATGGAGCAGAATGGCTCTCTGTCCCTGCAATCTGGGAGAAGCTTGGATGTTCCCGAGGTTGTTGATGGGTTAACGGTTGTTGAGTGCCGTTGGTGCTACAGACGGGAGTCATCTGCTGTAAAAGCTCGGACAGAAACCGCCTGTTGAAGAAGTCCGATAGGAATCCGATTGCTAGAGAAGTCCGTCTGGGATTTGCCTGATGTGAAAGCTCATCTGAAGATTATCCATCGGAGAAGTCCGATTTCATGAAGAATCTGGCGAAGGGTCGGCCGGCAGTGGACTTCGGATGGCGTTGGGGAGGTTCGTCCGCTGGAGGAGTCTAGAGATCTTGTGAAAGTCTGGATAGCATTGTTGAAGTCCGACTGACGCTATTGAAGGTTGATGGCTTGGGAGGTTCGGCAGACACCGGAGGCAATCGACCGTTGTAGAAATCCGACTACTGGAGCCTGTCTGTTGTAGAAGCTCGTCCGGAATCCATCCGCTATAGAAGTTCGGACGGAGTCCGATTCTTGCAGAAGGTTGAAAGGAGGCTGCTTATTGTAGAGGCTCGGTCGAAGATCGATTGTCGTGGGAGCTCGGAGTAGTGACCTGGCTGGTGGAGCCTATCCTGTTGTAGAAGCTCGTCTGGGATCCGTCCACTGTAGGAGCTCGGCTGAAGTCTGCCTGTGATAGAAGTTTGGAAAAAAATTATTTACAGTAGAAGCTTGGATGGAATTCGCTTGCAGTAGAGATCCGTAGTAGACTGCTCGTAGTAGGAGTTCGGCTGAAATCCGTTTCTCGTAGGAGCTCAGATGGAATTCAGAAGGTGGTCGACCATCGTAGAAGCTTGGATGAAATCTGGTTACTGTAGAAATCCCGTTGTCGGAGAAGGTCGGAAACTGACGAAGTCCGGAAGAAGTTCAGAGTAGGGTCGTCCATGTTCGGAAGAAGTCTGGAAGGGATTCGAAGAATAGTTGATCACTGTAGAAGATCGATTGATAGTGAAGCCCAGAGAGCCTTTGGAACGGCCTGGTAGATGAATGGAGAAGCTCATTATCAAAGAAGTTCGGATGGCATTATGGAAGCTCGGACGGTCGAGGGGGTTCAGAAAGATGCCACGCCAGGTTGGAAGCCGAAAAAGTCCTGGAAGGGTTGGTCTTTTACAAACTTCGGTCAGGGGGGTATTTTATACCCAACACCAGTCCTTCTACTTTCGAGTTCGGGTTTCGAATGAAGGAAGTACAGAGAAATTCTCACGATCGAAGTTGCCCCCCTCGATTTTCGCATTCGATGGTTGCTAGATATTTTGGCGTTTGGCGCACTGGTGCCGGAGTCTTTTCAAACCAAAGCGATCCGAAAAGATTTTTTCGGAATTCCCACTGGGGCGTGGCTCTAGGTACGATGCAATAATGATTTTGTCAACTGTCAGCCATTTTCAGCCGTCTGCCACAGTGAGTGGGACACATGGCGAGCGTAGGTCAGCCAGAGAAGATCCGCAATCGTTATTGCACTGGATCCCGGGGTCTATTTAAACACGTCCTCTTCCTTCAGGGGTTTCACTTTGCCTGAGAGAATCCTTCGGTCCCCTCCTCTTCCCCGAGAGCTCCAGCTTCCTTTAGCATCCTTCTCGGCCTTAGACATCCTCCGAGTCGACTTCCATCATCCTTGCCATCTTCCTGCACTCCTCGGGCCAACCTAGGTTAGTTTCAAAACTTCTTGTCATTTTTCTGTTCTTTCTTCTCCATATTCCGTTCGTTTAGCTTTTTCGAGAGCTTGTTTGCTATTTTTCTCGATTTTTTTGGGATTTTTTGTGGCTTCCATTCGATCCAAAATGTCTTCTGATATCTTCTCTTCTAGCGGTTCTAGGAGTTCGTCAGCCCCAGTTCCCCAAAGTCCTTGTACCGTAGATGAACCCGTAGTTGGGACCGAACCTCATCTGGTCTTTGCACCAGACACCATCCCCAGCTCTTTGACTCCGGATGAACTCTCACTGATAAGGATTCAGTATGGAGTTCCTCTGGAGTACGAGCTGGAGCTTCCCGGGCCAACTGACCGGGCTAGCGCCCCTCCTTCCGGCCGCTTCTGTCTGTACCAGGAGGCCTTCCGTGCCAGACTTCGGTTTCCACTTCCGTCTTTTGTCGTCGCTCTCTTTCATTTTCTGAATATTTCTCTAGTCTCAGTAGCACCGAACTCCTTTAGGTTTTTGATAGGATTTCTTTCCCTTTGTCACCTAGCCGAAGTCCAGCCAACCCTTTCTCTATTTAGGTATTTCTATACCTTCAAATGTCACCCCTCGGCAAAGGATTGGTGGTATTTCTCCCCCCAGTTCGGTAGAAAGGGGTTGCTGAAAGGCACTCCCTCTTCTATCCACAACTAGAAGGAGAGGTTCTTCTATGTTCGATGCCCGACCTTAGAGCTGGGATTACCCCCTTGGGGCTCTCTAAGGGATTCTGTCCGTCGGGCTTCTAGCCTGGAAAGGGATGACCTCGAAGCCTCCAAAAAGCTCGAGGCCTATCAAGCCCCCCTCCTCTCCGAACTTCTAAAGGAACAATTCTTGTTCAACGTCGACCTGAGTCCTCTTAACCCTGCGAGTACCATTATATATTTATTATTTTATTTATTACTTTTTATTTTTTTTGCTGCTTCTCCTTTTTCTTATTCTATCTCTGAGCCATGTTGATCTTCTTTTATTGCAGACATCGATGCAGGCGTGGCTCGGAGGTTAGCCCAGGGTCTCAAGACCCACAAGAGAAAAGGTGCCTCGACTTCGGGGTCGGTGAAGAAAGTCAGGACAGAAGAGATAAGCTCGATCGCATCTGCTCAAGTGGCCGTCACCATCGACATCCCTTCTGACATCAAACCCGAAGTCCCCCGAGCCCCTTCAAGGAGCCCCCCGATCACAGATCCTGCTCCAGAGGCTCGTCTCGAGGGGGCACCCGGGAGCGCAAGGAGGAGGAGAAAGAAGACTCTGTCCTGCAAGAGCCGCAGCCACAGGGCTGCCGTCGAGGGGGCAGGTGGTTCCAAGGAAGATCTGGGGAAAAATCCCTTCCATAATAGGGATTTAATAAAGGAATTGGTCGACGGGTGCATCCTGCCTAAGGTCGTCCGCAGGATCGTCCACGCCGACCCTGAGCAGCGGGTCTGAGACTCTCTGGGGTCCTTCTTCGAAGTAGATCAATTCACTCTTTCTTCCTGCCTCTTTACTTTGCCTACCTTTCGGCTTTTATATTGATTCCCTGGCCGCTCTTGCAGGTGGGACACTAGCTCATCGCCAACATCGAGGCGATGAACGATGCCAGGAAGGAGGCCGCCCAGGCGAAGGAAGGTCGCCTGGCCGAGGCCGCCCATCTTGAGGAGAAGATTGCTGAAGTTGCAAGTTTCCAAGAGGCACTGCTGAAGGAGGGGCAGACCTCGACAAACTTGAGGGCCACTTTGGAGGAAGAGAGAGAGAAGGCAGAGGCTGAGGTCTCCGAACTGAAGGTGCAGGTTTCTGAGCTAAAGGCGCGGATCCCATCCCTGGTCTCGGAGGCAGGGGCCCGAGCAGTGGAGGAGTTCAAGGCCTCCTCCGAGATGGAGGATCTATAGGTCCAGTTCGGCCAGGACGCCTTCATCAAGGGTTTCGAACTCTGCCAAGAGAAGGTGGTCGGAAAGTTTCTCGAACTGAACCTTGGCTTCCTGGATGAGGCGTATGACGATGAAGCCAGACCTTCCGAAGCCGCGGCCAGTCCTCCTCCAGTCGGGACCCCTTCGACCGCTGCGGCCGCCGCTACCGACCTTCCGGGGGCGTCGAGCCCCTCCACTTCTGTCCCAGAGGTCCGAAACCTCTAGTTTTGTATTTTTCTTTTATGGTGACTTTTCTTCGTTCTCTTGTACTTAAAAATTATATAATCAATGAAATCGAATTTTTTTTTATAAAGAGCTCCTTTTTCTTCTTCTGCATTCCTTTTCTTCTCTTCCATCTTCTTGTACTAATTTGAGCTGTGGCGTTCTTGTCTCCCAATGATAGTGCCCTATCGAAGCTCTTCCCCTACCACAGGGGATCCCTCTAAAATTGATAATTCGAGACCTCAGAAGGGAAGTTCATCAGTTGTCAAAAAAATCCAAGAAGCTGGAAGATGAACTTCACCGGCTGAGGGAGAGCCATTCAGAGATCACTGCAGAGGCTACTCGCTTTCGGAACCTCCACAAGAAGGGTTTCATGGAATATACCCAGAGGAAGGCCGACTTCATGGCGGAGCTTGAGGAACTCCGAAAATGCACCAGCGGCCAATCATGGACTCAGGCTTCCAAGATCAGCTCTCTTGAAGTTGAGCTGGTGGCTGCATGAGAAAAGATTGGCCAGTTGGAAGGGAGCTCGTCCTGGCTCGCAACTCAAGCCGATCGTGACTGAGACTGATCGATCAAATTCTCCGACCTTCAAAAGCAGCTGCAGGATGCTGAGACGAACTACAATGCCTACCAGATCTGCTGGTGCGGGCAGGTAGAGGACTACCGAAGGAAGCTCAAGACGGCGACCGGCGAAGTTGCCCGCCTTTAGAGGCAGTTGTCTGAGAGAGTCCAGCTTGCCCCTGCACAAGGCTCCGATGAGCTCCGCTCCTTGAGGGGGACCATGGCAGAGCTGTCTGTGGCCCTTGGGCGGGAGGAGGCCGAATCGCAGTGGCTGAAGATTCAGCTGGTCCACAAGCGGCAGGCGGTCAAAGATGTCGAGGTGGAGTCCAAGGTCCTGAGGAGGAGGCTTCGAGAGTCAGAGGGCGAGAGCTGATGGTTCCACCAGATATACTAGGATATGCTATTGATAATGATGGAACTAGAGGAAGAAGTCGAAAACTTAAAGCAATCCCTAATAAGGACTGAAACTGAGAGCTCGAAGTCGAAAGAAGCTGAGCTTCCTTAGAGCCCCTTTTTTTTTTATCTTTCATCCTTCCATGCATTCTTTTTCTCTTCTTGTCATTTTTCTTTTTTGGCCTTCAAGGCTTTATAATGTACACTTCACTAATGAAATGAAAAGAAAGTTTTCCATTACCTTGTCCATTCTTGCGTTAAGTTGTCGTTTATCAGACTTCTTTTGTCTTTTGTCATGTTCGATGTCGACATTGTTTGAAGGTTTCTGGTCGTCGCCGTATTGATTCACCCTTTTTGTTCATGACCGTAGGCCTTTTTGAAGCTTTTCGAGTTTGTCGTTTCCTTTCGGTGCTCAAGCTTGGGGGCCCAAACTTCTCGTCACCTTGAGGAAGTCGATTTTTTCGAACTTCTCATTGCCTTGTGGAAGTTGATTTTTTTAAACTTCTCATCATCTTGAGGAAGTCGATTTTTCCTCAACCTGTGTTGAGTTCTCTCTTAGGAACTGAGGGTTTTTGAAAAAAGTCTCCTCCCTTCCCTTGTGTCTTTGATGCGGTTCATTTTTCCCTTATTAATGGTGTGGTTCGTCGCTTTCCCTTTTGATCTCCCCTCTTCCTTCTTCTTTTTTTTTTATACTTGGGTGAGGGTTTTCCCTCTGCTCTTAGCATGGTTGTAGGGATGTAGAGGAGCCATCGAGGAGGCTTTTCTCTTCATCCGGTCTTGAACGATCAGGTCTTCGTTTGTATCAGGACGAGGTTCTCCTCCCACTTCCGACACAGTCAATTTCAGCTCATGTTAGGATGGGGTTTTCCTACTGTTCCTAACAGGGCTATGAGGGCACATAAGGGCCGTTGCAAAGGGCCTCTCCTCCCATCCAGTCTCTAAATAACCAGGCCTTCGACCTTGCTCATGTTAGGATGAGGTTCTCCTCCTGTTCCTAACAAGGCTGTGGGGGTACATAAGGGCCATTGTAAGGGCCTCTCCCCCCATCCGATCTCTAAATAATTGGGCCTTCGACCTTGCTCATGTTAGGAAGAGGTTCTCCTTCTATTCTTAACAAGGCTGTGGGGGTACATAAGGGCCGTTGTAAGGGCCTCTCCCCCCATCCGATCTTAAATAATCGGACTTTCGACTTTGCTCATGTTAGGATGAGGTTCTCCTCCTGTTCCTAACAAGGCTGTGGGGGCACATAAGGACCGTTGTGAGGACCTCTCCCCCTATCCGATCTCTACATAATCGGGCCTTCGACCTTGCTCATGTTAGGATGAGGTTCTGTTCCTGTTCCTAACAAGGCTGTGGAGGCACATAAGGGCCGTTGTAAGGGCCTCTCCCCCCATTCGGTCTTAAATAATCGGACCTTCGACTTTGCTCATGTTAGGACGAGATTCTCCTCCTGTTCCTAACAAGGCTGTGGGGGCACATAAGGGCCATTGTGAGGGCCTCTCCCTCCATCTGGTCTTAAATAATCGGGCCTTCGACTTTGCTCATGTTAGGACGAGGTTCTCCTCCTGTTCCTAACAAGACTGTAGGGGCACATAAGGGCCGTTGTAAAGGACCTCTCCCCCCATCCAATCTTAAATAACCGGGCCTTCGACGTTGCTCATGTTAGGATGAGGTTTTCCTCCTATTCCTAACATGCTTAATTTCGATTGTCGAAAGGAGCTGCTCCCAGTCGTTATGAGCTCAAGCCAAAAAGAAGATATGCAAATATGAAAGAAACTTTTATTTGAGGCAAAGTTATTGGCAATACTGATAAGTGGTATATTTTTACATTTATTGAAAGTATTTTTGGTAATTTATGGTGCTAACATTTTTTTAAAAACCCTAATTTCATGAATTTATTGAATTTTCTTAAAAAATAAGTGATTTTGAAAAAAAATATGAAATTAGATATATTTATAAAAAAAAAGATGTTAATCTAATTGAATAATTTAAGCACCAAAATGAAGAAAAATTTTTGAAAACTTTAATACATATTTTTTCTACTTTTTTAGATGAAAATCGAAGCGAAAACAGAGCTAAAATATCCTAAAAATAAAAAATATTACCTCCGGTGCACGGTGGACCGGTCGGTCGGTCCATAGAGCTAGGGCGCGGTCCACAGGAATAGTTACGTGGTCCACAGGCATAGCTCACAGTGAGAGAAAGATCCTGGGTGCGATCCAATGGCTAAGATTCAGTTCGACCCAGATCCGACGGCCCAAGAAGCAATCCATCACGCGATCCAACGGCTGTTATCGTTCCCGACTTTGAATAGGACTCTTTTGCACGATCCAACGGTCAGAACTTCATCAGAACCCAGATCCAATGGCTGACATTTGATCCGACCCCGATAAAGATTATAACTCTGATTTTTGAGCAGATCTGGATGGTCCGAAGCTGATCCGATGGCCAGGAATATTTCTAAGGAGATTAATATGATTTCTAAGGGTTTTAGGACTCCTTTTCCTACCAAAAAATTATGAAAAATTCATCTATAAATAGGGGATCCAGGAATAAGCTTTGAGAGTAGAAAAATTAAGTAGAAAGTATAGAAAAAAATAGAAAAAAATAAAATAGCTTTAGAGACCAAAGAAAAAGAAGGAGAAAAGCTGGTTCGCTCTACGGAGTACGACGGAAGATGGAGAGGTCATCAACCATCTTTCCGATGAGGCTTGACTGATCAACTTCAGATCCTTATTATAATTTTATTTTTATTTTATTTTATTATTTCTTTTAAATTTTTTGTACTTGAATTTCAATTTCAATTAATGCAAAATTTATTTTTCTGCACTTTCAATTCCTGTCTTTTATTTTTTGTACGTAGATGCTAGGATCTAATCAGTAGATCTTAGTATCGATTTATTTTTATGCTTTTTAAATTTTTGTTATTTATTTTTCTTGCAAGTAGATGCTAGGATCTAGTTAGTAGATCTTAGTACCCGATTTATTTTTCGCACTTTTAATTTTTATTTTCTGACTTAAATTGCTTTCTCTAAAATTTTATTTTTTTTATAAAATCAAAGATTTTAAATTAAAATCTTGCTTTCTCTGTGGATTCGATCTGACTCACTACTTTCTATATATTTTTAATTTTTATTGAAGTCAAAATTTGATTGATAATCACGGTGTCCTAACGACAGCATCGCTAGACTATCAATTTTTGGCATCGTTGTCGGAGAAGGCAACAATTTTAATGTTTGATTTCTTTAATTTTTTTGTAAATTTAACTTACTTTTTTATTTTTTTTATCTTTATGCAGAAAAAAATTTAAAAAATTCAAAAAAAAGATAGAAAGCTTTCAATTTTGCTTGGTGAGATCAATCCTAACCCTAGCTTTAACTAATTTTTTAGTATTAATTACTATTTTCTTTAATTAACTTAAAATTCATCCACATAAATCTAATAAAAATTGTATGACAAGAGTAGAAACTTAATTTTAGGAGCATTCATCATTGTAGATTTATTTTTGGTGATTGCTGGAGACAAGGTAAGCTTTCAAGTTTTATTAGTTTCATGCATCTAATTTAGTTGCATAGAACCCCTTGTTTGAAATTAGTTGTGCATATTCATCTCAAATCAATTTAAGGGCAACCCCATAACAAGATAAGGTAGAAATTTCATCACCCTTTCTTGGCCCAAAAACAACCAACCAGCATTCCACATTAACCCTAGCCTAACTAAAATCAAGTAGACATTGGCCCCTAGTATTAATCGAGTTCAGTTTTGAGTATTGTGGTGAAGTCAAGTGCAAAGTAAGTTCAAACTCATCCCTGAAACTAGTGTCTAAGGCTAGAGGTTACAAAGGCTCTGCCTAAGTGGACTCGTGATTATTTAATTGGTTCCGTTAGCTTACCTGACCAATTCAATTGGTATCTAAGGCAAGCAACGGGGGGACCCCCACGATCCCACCTCTTACCTGGCTAGTTGAAGGAAGTGAGAACAAACCCAATTTGCATTTAAGCTAAGCCACTCTACATCGAACTGTTAGTTCTAAGAAACCCGTAGGTGTCTAGGTTTAACTGTTTGCTAACTTGATTGCAATTAACACTTAACCACAACTAATTCTTCTCACCTTACGTATCTAGGTCTAGAGCTCTTTCTTTCTTTTCTCTCTTTTTTCTATTTTCTTGCAAAAAAAAAAATTTTGAATCATACATTAGGGTTTGCACTGGTATATGCAAGGTAGAAGATCTCTCTATTCTGACCTAGTTAAACCCAATCCTGAGATTGAACGGTTGATTCATATTAAATCTGAAAATTAGATGGCTGGAGATCTTAGAGAACCACCTAGGCAGATGAAGAAATATTTTATTCCTTCCACTTATAACCCATCGACTTGTATCCACTTACCTGATATCCCTATAAGCCACTATGAGATCAAGTCAACCACAATCCAGATGCTTCCGTCTTTCTATGGAAATACTAATGAAGATTCTTACAAGCATTTGGATGAGTTCTTAGAAATTTGTTCCACAATGAGAATTCAAAATTTTACTGATGATGCACTTAGATTGACCTTATTCTCCTTCTCACTTAAAGACAAAGCCAAGTACTGACTTGGCACAATAGGGAGACCAATACAAACTTGGGCTGAAATGCAGCACAAGTTTCTTAAAAAATTCTATCCCATAGGTTGAACCAACACCATGAGGCGAGCCATCACTGGATTTGCTCAGCTTCCAGGAGAATAAATTCATGAATCATGGGAGAGACTTAAGAAACTTCTTAGAAAATACCCACACCATAGTCTATCTAAGTGGCAAATTGTTCAAGCTTTTTATGAGGGTTTAGGTGACCAATACAGACAGATGGTAGATACACCTTGTGGGGGTGCATTCATGAGTAAAAGTGAGGATGAAGCCTACACTTTATTTGAAATTTTGAGTGAAAATTCAATCAATCATGCTTCATTATCCTCCTACGAAAGATCAATTCCTCACCAAAAGTGGGCAGAAATTTTTGAGATCAAGCAAACAGACTCTAGTCCTAAGACCGATCTGAACCTAATAGCCCAAAGATTAGATAAAGTCGACCTTCTTGCCCAGAAATTTGATCAGTTCCTAGCATTAGATCAACAATCTCCTGCACAACACACACCACCACCTAATTATCAGAAAATTTGTTCTATCTGTGCTAGCCCGGCCCATCATGTGAGCGAATATCTCACGGCTGCACAGTTTCCACCTTTCATTCAAGAACAAGTTCAAGCTGCTCAAGGTTACTCCAAACCTATCAATGATCCATTCTCTAACACATACAATTCAGGCTGGAGGAACCACCCTAATTTTTCTTGGAGACTCCAACAGACTCAGGCTCAGACCCAAATTCCTCCTATGCAAAATTTTTAGAGTAGGCCTCCATATCAAAATTATGCCTACAATAGAGGTCAGCCCAGTCAATCTATCCAGCCACCATATCAAAATCAGCCACCATACCCACCTCCTCAACAGACTAATCTAGCTGATGATAGATTAAACCAACTACAATAATTGATCATGACCCAACAACAATCTATTGCTAGGCTAGAAATATAAATAGGATAATTAGTTGAGTCTACCATGAGGAGAGAACTAGGTCAATTGCCAAACAAACAAATATTGAATTTTGAAAACAACCCACCCATCCATCAATCACCTGGACCTAGTCATCAATCCAATGGCCCACCTAAGAATCCCCAATTTGAAAGTGACAATGCAATTTCTGAGCTTAAAAGTAATAGGATTCTTAAGGACTCATATCAAGACTAGGTGAGTGAGGCTAGTACTGATGCTAGCCAAAAAGAGAATTTAGAAGAGGAGATTAGTACTGAGACTAACCCAATAGAAGAACCTGAGCTTAGTACTGATGCTGATCTAAGTGAAGAAAAGAAAAGAGTGGATGAGTTACCCAAGATATATCCATCAAGAGTCTCATTTTCTTCAGCCTTAGAAGCTAGTTCTTCCACTTTAGAATTACTATCTCTTTCAGAATTAAAATTATCTTTGATCACACTTGAGAACACATGTTTAAAATCAAAAGATATCCTTCCAGTGCCTATTTCTTCAAACTTAGTTCCTAATCCAAAAACTCAATTCATGAGCATTTTAGAAGAACAAATAGGAGAAATTCTCGATAAACAAGGGTCTGTGAATGGGTTTGTGAACTATCTTTCTAAAATTAAGAACGGAGATGTGAACTACTTTTTGAAGATTGGCAATAAAATATTAAAATTTATCATAGGCCATCTTCATAATATTGGCAATCCAAAACCATTGGAATTTATCAATCCAATATTCGACATGGGATAGGTGAGAGAATCAGCATGGTCTCGCTGAAGATGATAAACTTAGCACTTCTTGGGAGGCAACCCAGTTTTTAATTTTCAGTTTTATGCTCTTTGCTATCTTTTGCATTTTGTTTAGGTTAATCGAGTCTTACTTTGTGTCTTTTGTAGGGATCTGAAAATAATCTTGGCTATGTTGGGGGGAGAATCAGTTTTAAAAGACTTATAGATCAGGTGATATCTCTCCTTTTCTTTCTCTTTACATGCACTATTCATATTTCCTACTCTATTGAGGATAATGTTGATTAAGTTAGGGGGGAGAATAATTTTTTTTTTAAGTCCTCAAGTAAGTTAGTATTTAGTATTTAAGCATCTGATTACACTTAAGAATCGAGTTAAACCAAGCATTTTAAAAAAAAAAAATTGATGTACAGATCAGAGAGTTTGTGAGATATTGAGGGATCAAATATTAAGAAAACTCAATAAAGAGTTAAGTTTAGAACTTAAATAGTTTTCTTTGAGCATTTCTAAATTTTTCTACCAGCATCAAAGAAGAGTTTACTTTCTATGGATTTGTGTAGAGTAACTATATGTTTCTTCATATATTTTAAAAAAAAAAGTTTTCAAGTACTTCATGCTGAGTAACCGGGCCTCTTTGCCTAAGCAAGCATTGAGTTTCACATCAAAAGGTATGAAGGGCAAAGAAGCTTTGTTGTAAAGCTAGTTTTAACTCGTAGCCTATTTGATTCGAGTAAGTAGGTTCGAGGGGTATTTTATACCTAGTGCCCTAAAGTCATCTGGTTTGGGAGTCATTGACTGAAAACTCACTACATGGGTCAAACAGAAAGCTTAAGGGGTTAAGACACTCAATAGTGGTACAATGTTAAAAAAAAAAAAAAATGAAGGATAGAAGTAACAATATACTTGTCCATATGAAGGTTAATGATTTGGAGATAAAGGTAGGGATAATTTGGAAAAATTCAAAAAAAAGTTTAGTGTTCTTAGTTTAACTCTCATATTGATTAGTATTAATACCCCAATGACATACCTCATTTACACTCTACTGAACACCAGTGGCCTTTTTGAAAAATTATTTGGTGAAATTTGAGATTTTAAATTTAAAGGTACTTGATTCTAAATTCTTTCTTTACTCGAGGACGAGCAAAATTCAAGTTGGAGAGTGTGATGAGTAGTATATTTTTATATTTATTGAAGGTATTTTTGATAATTTATGGTGCTAACATTTTCTTAAAAATCCTAATTTCATAAATTTATTGAATTTTTTAAAAAAATAAGTGATTTTGAAAAAAATATGAAATTAGATATATTTATAAAAAAATATAGATGTTAATCTAATTGAATAATTTAAGCACCAAAATGAAGAAAAATTTTTGAAAAATTTAATGCATATTTTTTCTAATTTTTCAGATAAAAATTGAAGCAAAAATAGAGCTAAAATATCCTAAAAAATAAAAAATATTACCTCCGATGCATGGTAGACCTGTCGTCGGTCCACAGAGCCAGGGTGCAGTCCACAGGAATAGTTACATGGTCCATAGGCACAGCTCACAATGAGAGAAAGATCTTGGGCATGATCCAACTACTGAGATTCAATCCGACCCAGATCCGACGGCCCAAGAAGCAATCCATCATGCGATCCAACGACTGTTATCATTTCCGACTTTGAATATGACTCTTTTGCACGATCCGATGGCCAGAACTTCATCAGAACCCAGATCCAATGGTTGATATTTGATCCAACCCTGATAAGGATTATAACTCTAATTTTTGAGTAGATCTGGACGATCTGAAGCTGATCCGACGGTCAGGAATATTCCTAAGGAGATTAATACGATTTTTAAGGGTTTTAGGATTTCTTTTCCTACCAAAAAATTATGAAAAATTCATCTATAAATAGGGGGTATGGGAATAAGCTTTGAGAGCAAAAAAATTGAGTAGAAAGTATAGAAAAAATTAAAAAAAAATAAAATAGCTTTAGGGACCCAAGGAAAAGAAGAAGAAAAGCCGGTTTGCTCTACGGAGTACGATGAAAGATGGAGAGGTCATCAACCATCTTCCCGATGAGGCTTGGCTGATCAACTTCAGATCCTTATTATAATTTTATTTTTATTTTATTTTATTATTTCTTTTAAATTCTTTGTATTTAAATTTTAATTTCAATTAATGCAAAATTTATTTTTCTGTACTTTAAATTTTTATCTTTTATTTTTTACACATAGATGCTAGGATCTAATCAATAGATCTTAGTACCAATTTATTTTTATACTTTTTAAATTTTTGTTATTTATTTTTCTTACAAGTAGATGCAAGGATCTAGTTAGTAGGTCTTAGTACCCGATTTATTTTTCACACTTTTAATTTTTATTTTTTGACTTAAATTACTTTCTTCAAAATTTTATTTTTTTTGTAAAATCAAAGATTTTAAATCAAAATTTTGCTTTCTCTGTGGATTCGACCCGACTCACTACTTTCTATATATTTTTAATTTTTATTAAAGTCAAAATTTGATTGATAATCACGGTGTCCTAACGACAGCATCGCTAGACTATCAAATACATTCATAGATTTTTTGAATTCCATGGTCGCGAAAGGTCTGCCCCCCGTCGGGATCCTTCAGAGATGGAGTTGATGATCCCAATTGGAGGCTGATCTTCAGGCTGGTCCTCCCTCCTTGGCAGCTCCGGTTGTGGCAGGGCCCTTGGCCGATCTTCCCTACCTTCAGGTCGGCGTCGAATGAATCTGTCAAGCCGACCTCGCCTGATGAGCTCCTCGATCTCATCTTGAAGCTGAATGCATTCCTCCGTGTTGTGGCCATGGTCACGATAGTAGAGGCAGAACTTATTAGGGTTGCACTTCTCGGGGTGTGGCGCATCCTTTCTGACCTCGGCAGCTGCTCCCTGACCTCCATCAGTACTTGAGTTTTCGATGCGTTGAGAGGGGCATAGCTGTGAAATCTTCCTGGGGGAGAGCCCCGCTGAACTCTACGATCTGGGCTTCTCTGCCTACGGGCCCGAGGAGGAGTCTGGACATGCTTGTGTCTGAAGGGAGTTCGAGAACGTGGCTGAGCTTCGCTCGGTCCTTTTTCAACTGCGGGCTTGCTGGAATCTCCCGCCTGTCGCTCCTTCACGGTCTCCTCATCCTTCATCTTGAAGGCTTCTTCTATGCGGGCATATCCTTCAACCCGAGCCAGCAAATCGGCGAAGTCCCTAGAATACTTCTTTTCCAGAGAAAATAGAAGATCATTTTTTTACAGAACACCCTTCAGGGTGGCCATCGCAATCGATTGGTCCAAGTTTCGGACCTCCAATGCGGCGGCGTTGAAATGGTTGACGTAAGCTCAGATGGATTCTCCCTTCTTTTGCTTGATGTTAATAAGAGACTCCGAACCTCTCCGGATATGTCGGCTGCTGATGAAATGAGCAACGAACTGGTGGCTCATCTGGTCAAAGAAGAAGATAGTACCTGACTTCAGTGCTGAGTACCAATTTCTTGCTGCTCCCTTCAAGATTGACGAAAAAGCTCAACACAGGATGGCATCTGATGCGCCATGGAGCAGCATCATTGTCTGGAAGGTCTCCAGATGGTCGATCGGATCTGAGGTCCCGTCGTAGCTCTCGAATTGGGGGAGCTTGAAGTTTGGCGGGATCGGTTCCTGCATGATCATTTGAGAGAAAAGAGGGTCAGTATAGATGTCCTCACCATAAACAGGGGGAGCATGGCGGAGCTCTTCGATCCGTCGGTTCATCTCCTGGAGTCTTTGATCCAAGAGGTCCTCTCAACTGCGTGTCTCGAGGGTCTTCTGGTGGAATGGTGGTAGGGACTCTCCAAGGGTGGAATCATGGTCGGATGGTAGGCTCTCCACCTTCTGCTTCCCTTTCCTGGGGAAGACAAGGTGACTTGCCCAAGTGGCCCGCCCGGTTGTCAGATTCTGAAACTCTAAAGATGCTCTTTCCAGCCGCACTAATGCCTGTGACTGCTACTGCATGGCCTGCACTACTTCGGTGAGGCCTCTGACCTGCTGAACCAGCAGGTCGAACTGGTCCATGCTGACTGCTATTGTCGGAGGAGGAGGAGGAGCCTGAGAAACTGGAGACAAGGCTAGATCTTACGAAGCTCGCTGAGATCTGAATGTGGAGGCTATGGATGCCTTTCGGGGAGGCATCAGGTGGAGATGTAGAAGGAGAAGGAGAAGGAAATGTCAGAGAAAATGATCGGAGACAGTCTCGTTGAGTACTCCTTTAAGAACAAGGGTACTGCGAAGACACAACCTTCTTCTAGCACCAATTCTGTTGGTGCAGAATTCCATCGAAGTCGGAGAAGCTGGAGTCGAGATGACCACGGCCGCCATCGAGACCTGCAAGGAAAGTCTAAACCGGAGTTGGGGGTGCTCCGGCAAGACTCTGTGATGCTCAAGTCAGTACTCTGCTTCAACAGAAATGGAGTGCTCGAGAAAAAATTTTAGCAGAGTTTCGAGATAGAGTTTAGAGCTTAGAGAATAACATATATGAGGGGTCCCTTTTATAGATGGAGGAGCGTAACTGATTGACAGCGACGTCCGTAATTGCCTGGTAGTGGGCCGTTCATGGCCGTGCAGAGTTTGTTGTGGAGAGTAGTGGCCTCAGTGGGCCGTTTAGAGCCACGTGGGGTTTGTTATGGAGAGCGGAGTGGTGTCCGTTGTCGTGACTTACCAGAGAGTTTGGGCCTGTCGGCTGAAGCTTGGCTGGGACATCTGATGGAGCAGAATGGCTCTCTGTCCCGACAATCTGGGAGAAGCTCGGATGTTTCCGAGGTTGTTGATGGGTTAACGGTTGTTGAGTGCCGTTGGTGCCGCAGACGGGAGTCATCTGCTGTAGAAACTCAAACAGGAACCGCCTATTGAAGAAGTCTAGTAGGAGTCCGATTGCTAGAGAAGTCTGTCTGAGATTTGCCTGATGTGGAAGCTCGTCTGAAGATTATTCGTCGGAAAAATCTGATTTCATGAAGAATCTGGCGGAGGGTCGACCGGCGGTGGACTTCGGATGGCATTGGGGAGGTTCATCTGCTGGAGGAGTCTGGGGATCCTGTGGAAGTATGGATGGCGTTGTTGAAGTCTGACTGATGCTATTGAAGGTTGATGGCTGGGGAGGTTCGACAGACACCGGAGGTGATTGATCGTTGTAGAAATCCGACTGCTGGAGCCCGTCTGTTGTAGAAGCTCGTCCGGAATCTATCTGCTATGGAAGTTTGGACGGAGTCCGATTCTTGTAGAAGGCTGAAAGGAGGCCGCTTATTATAGAGGCTCGATCGAAGATCGATTGTCGTGGGAGCTCGGAGTAGTGACCTGGCCGGTGGAGCCTATCCCGTTGTAGAAGCTTGTCTGGGATCCGTCCACTGTAGGAGCTCGGCTGAAGTCTGCCTGTGATAGAAATTCAGAAGAAATTTATTTATAATAGAAGCTTGGATGGAATTCGCTTACAGTAGAGATCCGGAGTAGATCGCTCGTAGTAGGAGTTCGGCTGAAATTCATTTCTCGTAGGAGATCGAATGGAATCTGAAAGGTGGTCGACTGCCGTAGAAGCTTGGATAGAATCTGGTTACTGTAGAAATCCCATTGTCGGAGAAGGTCGGAAACTGACGAAGTTCGAAAGAAGTTCAGAGTAGAGTCATCCGTGACTGGAAGAAGTCTGGAAGGGATTCGGAGAATAGTTGATCACTGTAGAAGATCGGTTGATAGTGAAGCCCAGAGAGCCTTTGGAGCGGCCCGGTAGATGAATGGAGAAGCTCATTATCGGAGAAGTCCGGATGGCATTATGAAAGCTCGAACGGTCGAGGGGGTTCAGAAAGACGCCACGCCAGGTCGGAAGCTAGAAAAGTCCTGGAAGGGTTGGTCTTTTACAAACTTCAGCCGGGGAGGTATTTTATACCCAACACTCCCCAACCAAGACCTTCTTTCCATCGAAGTCTAAGAGGAAGATCTGAGCAAAAATAATATTATCTCAAGTTATCTTAAGAATTGATGGAAAGTTATAAGCTTTCCTAGTCCATTCCTCATGTTTATGAGCAGCACACACCCCTTTATGTCCATGTATCTAATCAAGATAAGTGATCTGGTTTGTTATAGCCTCATATCATATTAAATCTAAATCAATGACAAATCTCTAGATCAATTGATCAAATTAAATTTATCAAAAATATTTTTAAAAATTTAAAATTTTAAAATAAAATTGATATACAAATAAATAATTGTTGATAATTTTTTATTTTATATTATTGTATAAATGATATGTCCAATGCTAATCTTAATTGTAGTGTAAATAGAAAATGATCAATAATCATTTAATTTTTGAAATTATTAAAAATATATTATAGACAATATATTAAACTTATGGATATTTTAATGTTATAAATATAATGTTTGAAGGTATATAAAAAATAAAGTCAGAATGCGAAAAATATGCTCTACTTTGTACCCATGGAAACAATAATTGATTATGTTTTTCATTGAAGTAGTTGAATACAAATTATTTATTTAAAATAACTTTACATAATAATATAGAATTAGTTTCATAAAATATCTTTCATAAAACAAAGACAGGAGTAGTGTTGTGGCTAAGAGGCTTTACCTCATGCCAAAGGTTTTTGTTGGTTCTTGATTTATTCAAAGTCACTCTCAATCCTATTGAGAAACAAAACTAGCCGGGGGTTTGGTTCATTAGTTTTCTGATTTGAACGGTCAATTCAATCCAATTAACTATGAGATTTCCTATTAAATGCTAGTTTATATGGTGCCATGCTTGCAATTTGGTGCCTGGTTATTATTTGAAATATCAATTCTTCAAATTGGATGAATGAATCACCCTTTCACTTCTCCCTCCACCTGTTCTTGCTTCAGTCTTTCCCTTTTCACTTTGAGATGAAGGGTTGCCATCATATGTGATATTCAACTCACCTATAGGATCTCACTTTTGTAAGATTTGATATTTGTAATTATTGTCCAGTGCTTTAATAGTTACTGAGATACTGAGATCACCTTTGAGAGAAGAAATGTGAACTATATATCTCTCTAGAACAAGGATATACCTAAGCTAGAGGTTCCAAACGTACTTAGGATAAAGAAATAAAAAAGACAATTAGATAATTGGGTGCAAGAAGCTGAACCTAAGCGAAAAATTAAAAGCAAAATGATTGCACAAGATAGTAATCCAAAATTTTATGGGAAAGGGAATATATTATGAAGGGGAGGTGTTCTAATACCATCACTTTCACTAAAACACCATAAAACTATGCTCATGTAAGATTATTATTAAACTATATATACAAATTAAGTTAGGAAAACTAAACTAAGAAAAGGAAAGGATAAAAGAGAATACAAAATCTCCTAAAATGTGAAAGGGAAGAAATTATACTCCATACCACATGCCCCACACCAATCAAAATTCTAGTTTTTGTGGGCTTCATGCGGTTTGGCTCGTAATGTCGCCCTCCCCTCTCATTTCATCGTGGGATGCTTTGTGTTCCTATGGTGCACATGGTGTAGGGTATAATTTCTCTTGAAAGATAGGTCTAAAACTTTCTTACAAGTATTCATTCAATTCTCTGCATCCATGATGACTAAATGAAAGGAGAAATTATTGGTTAGAAGCATTCTACCATGTATACCTTGGACCATTCAATAAAAAGTCAATGCATCATCCCAAAAAGAGTAAACTTTTTTCATGCAAACCAGCAAAAGATGCAGCTAGCAAACCAATAATTTCTCACAAAGAAGTTAGTTATAGCATCCCTAATTGTACAAAGGCCTTTATTTCTTATTATTATTTCTAGTCGATGTATCTATGTTATTCATGTGAAACCCGGCCGCTTGGGTCATCTTGATGCCCTGACTAGGCTTGGTCCATTGACTGGCCTAGCTTTGAGGAGGGCTTGTGGGTCACTTGCGCATGTGCTCCATACATGCTCGTGAAAGAGAAGACTCTGATTAGAAGTCTTCTTGCTTGCCTGACTCTAATGGAACTGAGAGTCCTAGGGTAAGCCAAAACCTAGCTTAAGCCCTAAGATCTCATCTACAAAAGGCCCCTTTCCTCCTCCTTTAGACCCCATCACTAATTTCTTGAGGAATCACTGTCGATTTTCGACCTCTTCTCTGAGTTTCTCTTCGGATTCCACTGAAAAAAGATTGCCCGACGATCTCCTTTGGCCTCATCAAACCTAGGTAGGACATCTGAGCCTTATTCCCTCTTCTTTTTGTTAGGCTTTTGCCATCATTCGTAGCGGTAATTACCGAAATGCTGTGAACATGATGTCTCATTTTTTTGTTTTATCTCTTTTCCTTGCTTCATTGACCATGACTAGTCATAGATTGTCGAGATGGTATTTAGGGCTGTATCACCGAGTCCTCACCGATAGTGTGTAGGGTCACCAACCATGGGGTGGACAATTTATGTAATAGAAGAGCAGGAAAAACAACCATTGAAGGGACTAGTCCTATGTATAACTTTCTCCAAGAAAATAGTAGAAGGGGTAGAGAGAGAGATGGTAGGAAAGATAGTAAGAACAAATGTTGAAGCTATTGCAATTGGAAGAACCTTATGATGTTGAACCATCTCCTTCGGCCAAAGATGCTTGGCGTATTCTTCATCGGTAGTGCTGCCTTCATGGAGGTGGATGCCTACAAGCGCCACACAGCCAGCTCTTTGGTTCCTCTCTCTCTTTCTCTTATTTTATTCTTTAGCAATTCTCTCCCGCATTTTTTTCGATATTGATGCTTAGAATCTTCTTCTTGTTCCATTTCCTTTTTAAAAAATCTCTACTATATTTTCTTGATCTTGGTGCCCATAGAATCTTCTTCTCATTCCTTTTCTATTTTAGGAAAATATCTAGTATATGTGCTTGATCTTGATATGGTTTATAATATTGTTTTCTTGTTTTTTTCTTTCTTTTGATCTGTGTTACTTGCTTGGTGAATTAAACACATTTGATAGAATCTTTCCATCTCATGAGGTCCTTCTCATTAATAATTACTCTAGTTTATTTGGTATTTCTTTGTGCTTAATCTTGTTTTGTTAGTGGAATGCCCTACGTGATAAATTGGTCTAGTGGACAAGCCACACGAATCTTCAAGCCAACAAGCAAAAAAGAAAAAGAAAAAAATACATCGAAAAAAGACTTCATTGGGAGTTGACGGAGTCTTCTCCTCTGATTGAATACAAGAAGGAATCAGAGTCCCAAGTCCATCGAGACCCTAGGGCTTGCTACAAATAGGATTCTCCCTTCCTCCAAGACCCTTCATTATGAGCATCTTCCCTCCTTTCCCCCTCTTTCTTCCTCCTTCTGTCAAAGCTCACAGCTTCCTGTTCTTGTGTCCATTGAAACTTGGAGTTGCAGATACTATCAGAGCTGATGTAAGGTCCTGATCTCATGTCCTCTTTCCCCTTCACTTCTTCCTATGGCCCTATGCATCATCGCTGGCTTTGATTTTGTCAGAAATAAATAGAAGAGAAAAATCTTCTATTTTTCTTATCTTTCTTTCACTTTTTCTAACTGTTGACATCACCATCCCTTGAAGTCAGGGCCTAGGTTGAGTACCTAGATCCCTTATTTTTCAAGCTTCTTTCTCCTTTGATTTCTTGCCGATGGCTATCCCATGCCCCACCGTCATCGATCGTCCATTGTCGGACCTCTAGCTGTGCCACCACATGCTGTCAGAGAACCAACCATAACCCTTGTTCCTCCATTGTTCGACTGAAAAAAGGAAGAAAAAGAGTGATTGCTATTGTAGGCGGTCAAGAAATAAAAACCAACTCAAACTATATAGATAGGATGAGTCAGGATCATATCCAAGGTAATTTAGGATAATTATTTTTTTTTTGAAGAAAAAATAAAAGAGAATTGATTATGAAAAAATTTTAAAAAATAAAATAGTAAAAATAAAATAGTAAAAATTAAATTGTAAGTGTAAATTAATTTGTGAAAGAAAACAAGTCAGAGAGATAACTCAAGAATTTCTAATCCACCATGCAAAAAAAATTTTATTTTCTTCTTTTCTTTTTATATTACAATATTAATACTTGTGATTAGGATATTAGTATAGTTTATCTCTAAGAGGTATGGGCTATATCAATAGATCACAACTTATTCTATTGGAGTATAAATTATCTAAATTCAATTACAAGATATAGGATTTAATCTAACATACCACGATCTATCTCTTATAGGCACATATCGAATCTTGAGATCACAATACGTCAGTAGAGGGTATAGGCCATGCAGGCTAGATTAATATCTTAGAAAAATAAAAAGATATGAAATAAAAGTATAATTTTATTGTATGAAAATTAAATATAAAAAAAAATAAAAATCATCATCTTCTCGATTTGAAGGGATTTAGCCACGTATTGAGATTTGCAATGCTTCCTCCATATATTTTCCTAAACAAGAGCTAAAAATAAATATTGAAGACTACTGCTGCTCTTCTCTGCTATCGGCTCCCTTTGTTTCTTGCTTTCTGCTCACTATCTAGATGCCTCTTTCTTTGTACCCACAGATCCCTTTTTATAGAGCCTTAGCATCTCTTATCTTGGCAAGCTATAGACTCCTGATCCACCTCAAATTCATGTCTTAGGTGTGTTTAAATCGAGTTCCAAGCATCCCAGGCAAACAAGACAGTTTCTGGCCATTGGATTGAAATCAAACTATCCAAATCTTGCCAAAAACAAACTTAAATCAATTAGGAAACCATATTAGCCATCAGATCAAGCTGGATCTCTATTTTGGACCATCGGATTGTGAAAATCAGAGCTCTGGTTCAATCCTCCCAGTCGGCAACGAGTTCCACTTTTCGATCATGCATAGGAGTACTTTGGACCGTTGGATCGCACCAACAGATCAAATCCCATCCGTTGATCAACACACAAACTCATCTCAGATTCCTTCTCTCAATCGAGAGCCACCACAACCATCCGATCAAATGCGTGGAAGGCTGGCGACCATCTGATAGTGCAAAATTGAGCCCCTCTTCCTATGCACTGCGATAAATGTCCATCGGCATAGTGCCGGTGGACCGCATATGAACCCAATGCAGTGGGGTCTATGCACTACACGTGAGCCACACCTTCTATTCTGGTAAGCCATGTGTGAGCCATGCCTCATATTCCAGTAAGCCATGCATGGATGCATGATTGATTTTCATGCACCACATGTGGACCGTGCGGCTTATTTTGGTGTTTTTTTTTCCTTTTCGGCTTTTGGGCCTTGTTCAGGATTCGTTTTGAGTCTGATTTGCTTTCAATTTTCATGTTACCCTATAAATCAGGCTCTTTGCATTGACAATCTTTTTTCCTACAAAACACAAGTGTTGGTGCAAAAATTCACTTGCGCCGGAGAAGCTGGAGTTGGGGAAGCCGCGGTCGCCGCCGCGACCTGCAAGGGAAGTCTAAACCGGAGGTGGGGTTGCTCCGGCAAGACCCTCCGACGCTCAAGTCAGTTCTCTGCCTCAACAAGAATGGAGTGCTCGAACGGAGAATTTAGCAGAGTTTTGAGATAAGGAAAATGAGCTTAAAGAATAACGTATCTGGGTCCCCCTTTTATAGGCGGAGGAGGCAGCGGATTGATGGCGACGTTTGTAACCGTCTGGTGGTGGGCCGCCCATGGTCAGGGGAATTGATTGCGAAAGATAGTGGGGTAGGCCCGTGGCTATCGTCATAGCCCGCCACGTAGGGCCTGTTGCAGGTAGTGGAGCGACGTCCGTTGCCGCTAGTTGCCAGCGAGTAGTGGGGTCGTGCAGCACCTGCCGCAGGGAGTGGAGCAGAATCGTGGCCGTTGACACAGCCTGTCAGAGAGTAATGGGTCCGCCGCAGGGGGTGATGGAGCCGCGCAGAATCCGCTACAGGAAGTGGAACAGGATCATGGTGGTTATTGTGATCTGCCAGGGGGTGCGGATCTGCTGATCGAGGCTCGACAGTGGTCGGAGTTCGGGAGGGGTCCTCCTGCGAGTCCGGATGGAGCTTGCCAGCAGTTGATACTGAGAGCGGAGCCCGGCTCCCGTAGGAGTCCGGGCAGAGCTGTGCTGCTGTCAGCGGTGGAGCCCGGCTCCCGTAGGAGTCCGGGCGGAGCTATGCTGCTGCCGATGGAGGAGTCCGGCTCCGGTAGGAGTCCGGGCGGAGCTATGCTGCTGCCGATGGAGGAGCCCGACTCCCGTAGGAGTCCGGGCGGAGCCGTTCTGCTGTCGATGGAGGAGCCCGTCTCCCGTAGGAGTCTGGGAGGAGCCGTTCTGCTGTCGATGGAGGAGCCCGGCTCCCGTAGGAGTCCGGGCGGAGCCGTTCTGCTGTCGGCGGAGGAGTCCGGGCGGAGCCGTTCTGCTATCGACGGAGGAGCCCGACTCCCGTAGGAGTCCGAGAGGAGCCGTTCTGCTGTCGGCGGAGGAGCCCGGCTCCCGTAGGAGTCCGGGCGGAGCCGCGCTGCTGTCGATGGAGGAGCCCGGCTTCCGTAGGAGTCCGGGCGGAGCTATTCTACTGTCGGCGGAGGAGCCCGGCTCCCGTAGGAGTCCGGGAGGAGCCGTTCTGCTGTCGATGGAGGAGCCCGGCTCTCGTAGGAGTTCGGGCGGAGCCATGCTGCTGTCGATGGAGGAGCCCGACTCTCGTAGGAGTCCAGGTGGAGCCATTCTGCTGTCGACAGAGGAGCCCGGCTCCCGTAGGAGTCCGGGAGGAGCCGTTCTGCTGTCGGCGGAGGAGCCCGACTACTCGAAGTCGATTCCGTCGAGGATTTCGGCTGTGGGTATTTTATACCCTACACCAGTCCCCCTACTTTCGAGTTTGAATTTCAAGCGAAGGAAGTACACACAGAGAGAGATGTGCACAGCCGGAATCACCCCTTCGAATCCTGCGCACTGCCGCCCCCAGATATTTTGACATTTAATGCGTGCACGCCAGAATCCGCTTTTCGGTGAAGGTGACCTGAAAAGTCTTTTCGGAACCCCCGTTGAAATGCGATCCCAAGCGTCGTGTCGCGAGAATTTATGAGCGGTCAACCCTCGATGGCGATGAAGGGGATAAGCGTGGCACGTGGCACACACCAGCTGGCCCAGGGATACCCACCGTCATAACTGCGCCAGGATCCGTCGGCTATTTAAACCCCTCAGTCCCTTCGTGGCTTCATCCTGGCGCTTTTCTTTCGTCTAAGAGTCTTGCTTCTCTCGCCCCCAGTCCTTGTCTCCTTCCCTCGCACCATGTCCTCTACTCGGGAGGCTGTTCTTGAGGGAATTTTTAGGGCTTGGAGGAAGGTGAGGAGGAGAATGGCGGCCGGTGAGAATCTCCGTCGTTTTAAAGGGGGCCCAAGGAAGAATTCTTTCAACAACAGAGGTTTAATAACGGGGGCTGTTGGTGAAGTTATTCTGCCCGCAAATTTCAGAGTAGCAAGGCGGGGAGATATCGATCAAGAGGGCAGAGCAGTCGTCATAAGCCATGATGGGATCCTTGACGCCGTCGGGGCCGAGAGACCAGAGGCGGTCGGCATCGACGGTGGGGCAGTAGAACTTGTTGCGGGGACGGTGGAAGTAACGCATGCCGACCTTGCCGGAGCGTCTTGGGTGGAGGCCGTCGTGGTGCATTCGGAGATGAGGCACATCTCTGGTGTCGCCACCGCTCCTGAAGTGGCTACGGTTCTTCTTGAAACAGGTCTTCGCTACTGCCGCCGTTGCCCTTACTGCCTCTGGAGATCTATCCCACCCCTTTCCCGCTAAGGTTGGGACTTCGGAAACAGAATGAGGCGAGATGGGGCGAGAGCTGTTGCACGCACTGGAGAACGCGACTGAGAAGGATAGAGACGGAGAGAGGAGTTCGTAGCTCGGAGCGGCCTCCGGTTCGTCCTGCCCGAACCGTGCTTGCGAGACTTGCGATAACGTGTATCTTCTTTTTCTTCTTCTTTTTTCCCTGACCCACCGGGTCCTGTAACGTATACTTCTGTTAAATGAAAAAGTGATTTTGGTACCTCGTCTGCATCTTGTGTTAAATAGTTGTCTGTCGGATTTCTTCATTTTCCTTCTCTTTGTCTGCGTTACATCATCCCAAGGTCGTCGGCGACCTCTTCAGTTCATGTGGGGTCGTCATTCGCCAAGCTCCTTTTCGACTTTTATGCCGTTCGAAGATATCCACTTGTCAGGTTTGCTTGGATTTTTCTCTGCTGAAGTCGGGGCTAAGTTCGGTCCCCTCGATAGTCCGAACGGAGAAGCCCTCCTGAAGTCGGAGTAGCCCGGCTCTCGTAAGAGTCAGGGCAAAGTTTTCCTGCAATCAAGGTCATAGGCAAAGTCCAGCTTCCGTAGAAGTCCGGGCGGGGTTGTCCTGTAGCTGAAGTCGGCGATGGAGCCCGGCTCCCGTAGGAGTCCGGATGAAGTCTTTTTTGTTGTTGGAACCCGGCTCCCGTAGGAGTCCGGGTAGAGTCTTTTCTGCCGTTAGAACCCGGCTCCCGTAGGAGTCCGGGCCTTTCATTTTGCTCGAGCCGGCATGAGGTTCTCCTCGTGTTCCTGACATGGCCGTGGGGGTACATTGGGGCATTGTAAGGCCTCTCCCCCTATCCGGTTTGAAAGAACCGAGTTTTTGACTTTGCTCAAATTAGGGCGAAGTTTTTCTCCTGTCCCTAACAGGGCTGTGGGGGCACATATGGGCGTTGCGAGGCCTCTCCCCCCATCCGGTCTAAAAGAACCGGGCCTTCGACTTTGCTCAAGTTAGGGCGAGGTTCTCCTCCTGTCCCTAACAGGGCTGTGGGGGCACATATGGGCATTGCGAGGCCTCTCCCTCCATCCGATCTAAAAGAACCGGGCCTTCGACTTTGCTCAAGTTAGGGCGAGGTTCTCCTCCTGTCCCTAACAGGGCTGTGGGGGCATATATGGGCATTGCGAGGCCTCTCCCCCCATCCGGTCTAAAAGAATCGGGCCTTCGACTTTGCTCAAGTTAGGGCGAGGTTCTCCTCCTGTCCCTAACAGGGCTGTGGGGGCACATATGGGCATTGCGAGGCCTCTCCCCCCATCCGGTCTAAAAGAATCGGGCCTTCGACTTTGCTCAAGTTAGGGCGAGGTTCTCCTCCTATCCCTAACAGGGCTGTGGGGGCACATATGGACGTTGCGAGGCCTCTCCCCCCATCCGGTCTAAAAGAACCGGGCCTTGCCCTCTTGTTTTTGATACAGTTTGCTTGAGTTATCCCAAGACAAATGGGCACGTATTTTTTGATTAGGACGAAATTACTGGTAGTACATCCGTAAGTTTTCTGAGCTCCATGGTCGCGGGAGGTCGGCTCCTCCGAGCTCCTTAAGATAATAAGTTCCAGGCCGGACTACTTCTTTGACCTCGTAAGGTCCCTCCCAGTTTGGGGCAAGCTTCCCCTGGCCCTGTGGTTGTGAGACGGCAGCTCGTCGGAGCACCAGATCTCCTGCTTTAAATGCCTTGTTCTTGACTCGGGTATTGTAATATCGGGCAACTTTCTGTCTGTAGGCTGCCATCCAAACCTGAGCAATCTCCCGCCTTTCTTCCAGCAGGTCGAGGTTGGCTCTGAGACTTTGTGCGTTTTGGGGTTCGTCGAATGCCGCGACCCATGCCGACGGGAGTTTAAGCTCGATCGGGATGACGGCTTCCGTACCAAAGGCTAAAGCAAAGGGAGTCTCCCCTGTAGGCAACCTCTGGGTGGTTCGATATGCCCATAGCACATGATAAAGTTCGTCCGCCCAGGTTCCTTTTGCTTTTTCGAGCCTGGTCTTAATCCCCTGTAAAAGGGTTCTGTTTGTTACCTCAGCCTCGCCGTTCGCCTGAGGATGGGCCACTGATGTGAAGTTGTGGGAGATGTTTAGATCTTCATAGAATTCAGCAAATCTGGCTCCCGCGAATTGTCGTCCATTATCAGTGATTAGGGTTCTAGGCAAACCGAACCTGCACATGATCGATTTCCAGACAAAATCTTGCACTTTCGCTTCTGTGATTTTTGCTAGTGGCTCGGCCTCGACCCATTTGGTGAAGTAGTCGATTGCTACAAGGAGGAATTTCCTTTGACCGGACGCCATGGGAAAGGGGCCAAGAATATCCATCCCCCATTGTGCAAAAGGCCATGGGGCACTCAAGGGTGTGAGCTCGGTAGCAGGTTGTCTCTGGACGTTGGCGTATCTCTGGCATCGATCATACTTTTTGACATACTCGATCGAATCATGATGCATTGTTGGCCAGTAATACCCTTGGCGGAGTAGCTTGTGGGATATAGACCTGGCACCCAAATGGCTTCCGCAAGCTCCCTCGTGTACTTCCCATAAAGCGTAGTCAGCTTCTGAGGGCCGGAGGCACCTCAAGAGGGGTAAGGAGTACGATCTTTTGTATAATTTGCCCTCATAAAGGATGTACCGGGAGGCTTGATTTTGGAGTTTCCGAGCCACCTTCGCATCTTGGGGAAGAATCCCATCTCTAAGATAGGTTATCAGCGGGTCGACCCAGCTGGGCTCGTGGTCGATCTCCATTATGAGTCGCGGTTCTTCCGTACTCGGATGTTTTAAAACTTCAAAGAGGACGCCTCTGGGCAATTCGGCCAGAGTCGATGTTGCCAGTTTGGAGAGAAGATCGGCTCTGGTATTCTCCGACCTTGGAATTTGCTTGATGTCGAAATTGCCAAAGGCAGGGGTGAACTCCTTCACCTTCTCAAGATATTTGGCCATACTGTCCTCCCGCGCTTCAAAGCTCCCGCTGACTTGCCCCACCACAAGTTGGGAATCACTGTGCGCCCGGAGTTGACCTATTCCAAGCTCCCTGGCGATCCTCAATCCTGCGATCAGAGCTTCATATTCCGCTCCATTGTTTGTTGTGGGGAATTCAAAATGCAGAGCGTACTCCGCGATGACTCCCTCTGGGCTGGTCAAGATCAGGCCTGCACCTGCGCCCGCCATGTTGGAAGATCCGTCCACATGGAGGGTCCAAAAGCGATCGGAGGAACTGGCTTCTTCGTCGGGGGAGTTCGGTTGAGTCTTCAGGTCGTCAATTTTGCTTTGCTCGGGTTCGGCTTCCTCGGGGATGGTGCATTCTACTATGAAATCCGCCAATATTTGAGCCTTTATTGCCGGTCTAGGTTTGTAGTTGATGTCGAATTCTGTGAGCTCGATTGCCCATTTTGCCATTCTCCCAGAGGTATCAGCTCGGTGCAAAACCGCCTTGATCGGTTGGTCGGTGAGTAACGTCACCGTGCGCCCTTGAAAGTAAGGCCGGAGTCTCCGAGCTGCAATCAACAAGGCGTAGGTCAGTTTTTCTAATTTAGTATACCTGGTCTCGGCGTCCCTCAACACGCGACTAACGTAGTAGACCGGTCGCTGGACTTTCATTTCCTCTTTGACAAGGACAGCTGCAAGGGCTGTGGGAGAGACTGTCAGGTACAAAAATAGTTCCTCCTTAGGCTCGAGTTTTGCCAGCAGTGGGGGCGAGCTAAGGTAGCTTTTTAATTCTTCGAATGCCTGTTGGCATTCAGGGGTCCAGCAGAAGTTCTTCGACTGCTTGAGGGTTTGAAAGAAGGGCAAACATCGTTCGGCCGACCTCGCGACGAAGCGATTAAGAGCCACGACTCTTCCCGTGAGGCACTGAACCTCCTTGATCGACCTTGGGGCGGTCATATTTTGGATGGCGCAAATTTTCTCCGGATTGGCCTCGATCCCGCGCCCCGATACCATGAAGCCCAGGAACTTTCCTGAGGTTACCCCAAAGACGCATTTGGTCGGGTTCAGCTTCATTCTATACTTTCGAAGAGCGCCAAAGGTTTCCTCGAGGTCGGCGACATGATTTTCGGAAGTCCTGCTTTTCACGAGCATATCGTCCACGTAAACCTCCATGTTTCGGCCGATCTGCTCCTTGAAGATTTTGTTCACCAGTCGCTGATATGTTGCGCCCGCGTTCTTGAGGCCGAACGGCATAACCCTGTAGCAGTAAAGGCCGCGATTAGTGATAAAAGCTGTCTTTTCTTCATCTTCCAATGCCATTCTAATCTGGTTATAGCCAGAGAACGCATCCATAAAAGTGAGAAGCTCATGGCCCGAGGTAGCGTCCACCAGTTGGTCGATCCTGGGAAGGGGGTAGCTGTCCTTTGGGCAAGCCTTATTCAGCTTTTTGAAGTCGATACACATCCTCCACTTGCCATTTGCTTTCTTGACCAAAACAACATTGGAGATCCACTCAGGAAAATTGACTTCCTTGATAAATCTGGCCTTGAGAAGTTTATCCACTTCCTCGGCTATTGCCTTCTGCCTCTCCGGGGCATGACTCCGAATTTTTTCTTTTATCGGCCGATGTTTAGGGTCGACCGCTAGATGATGTTCCATGACTTCTGTGTCGATCCCCGGCATATCCGTCGGGACCCATGCGAAAACGTCCGCATTCCTTCGGAGGAAATCCACGAGACGCGCCCGCACCTCCTCCTCCAGGTTGGAGCCAATTAACACCACATGCTCCGCATTCCCATCATTCAAAGGAATTGGTATTAGGTCCTCGATTGGACCACCCCTCTCTTCAGTGAGGTCATCGCGCGCATCCAATCCGTCGACCGGGCAGAGGTCCGCTTGATCGTTTCTTTGCAGGACAATGTTGTAGCAGTGCCTGGCCAGCGCTTGGTCTCCCCAGACTTCTCCAATCCCCTTGTTAGTGGGGAACTTTAATTTCAAATGGTAGGTCGAAACAACGGCTCTGAGGGCATTGAGGCCGGGTCGGCCAAGAATTGCATTGTAGGCAGATGGCGCCTTTACCACCAGGAAATTCACCAGGGCTCTGGACTGCTTTGGATGCTGACCCGCGGTCACAGTTAGAGCTATCATTCCTTCCGTCGGAACGGCGTCACCAGTAAACCCTATTAAGGGGGAGCAAATCGGCCTTAGATGACCGCCAAGAGTGGCCATTCTTGAAAAGGCATTGTAGAACAAGATGTCGGCCGAACTTCCATTGTCAATGAGAATGCGACGAACGTCATAATTTGCTATGTTCAAGAAAACTACGACCGCATCGTTATGAGAGAATTGGACTCCCTGGGCATCTTCTTCAGTGAAGGCTATGGGTTCTTCAACTTTTTGCCGCTTGAGGGATGCAGCTGATGTGCTGATTGCCCCCTGTCGGGATTCCCCCAAGATGACGTTGACGGAATCCGACGGAGACTGGTCACCCAGCCACCCTTTGTCGGTGACCATAGCCGGAGGTAGTTGTGCAGAAACCTCGCGAGAGGGCATCGGATGGGGAAAAGAGGATTGGGTGCCGGAAAAGATGGCCGGAAGCGGGTCCGTTGAGCGCTCCTTCAAGAACAAGGGTGCTGTGAAGACACAGCCGCCCTTCCTCTAGCGCCAATCCGGTTGGTGCAAAAATCCACTTGCGCCGGAGAAGCTGGAGTTGGGGAAGCCGCGGTCACCGTCGAGACCTGCAAGGGAAGACTAAACCGGAGGTGGGGTTGCTCCGGCAAGGGTGTTGGGTATAAAATACCCACAGCCGAAATCTTCGACGGAATCGACTTCGAGTAGCCGGGCTCCTCCGCCGACAGCAGAACGGCTCCTCCCGGACTCCTACAGGAGCCGGGCTCCTCCGTCGACAGTAGAACGGCTCCGCCCGGACTCCTACGGGAGCCAGGCTCTTCCATCGACAGCAGCATGGCTCCGCCCGGACTCCTACGGGAGTCGGGTTCCTCCATCGACAGCAGAACGGCTCCTCCCGGACTCCTACGGGAGCCGGGCTTTTCCGCCGACAGCAGAATAGCTCCGCCAGGACTCCTACGGGAGCCGGGCTCCTCCATCGACAGTAGTGCGGCTCCGCCCGGACTCCTACGGGAGCCGGGCTCCTCCGCCGACAGCAGAACGGCTCCTCCCGGACTCCTACGGTAGCCGGGCTCCTCTGCCGATAGCAGAACGGCTCCGCCTGGACTCCTACGGGAGCCGGGCTCCTCCGCCGACAGCAGAACGGCTCCGCCCGAACTCCTACGGGAGCCGGGCTCCTCCATCGACAGCAGAACGGCTCCTCCCGGACTCCTACGGGAGGCAGGCTCCTCCATCGACAGCAGAACGGCTCCGCTCGGACTCCTACGGGAGCCGGGCTCCACCGCCGACAGCAGCACAGCTCCGCCCGGACTCCTACGGGAGTCGGGCTCTGCTCTCAGTATCAACTGCTGGCAAGCTCCATCCGGACTCGCAGGAGGACCCCTCCCGAACTCCGACCACTGCCGAGCCTCGATCAGCAGATCTGCGCCCCCTGGCAGATCACAATAACCACCATGATCCTGTTCCACTTCCTGTAGTGGATTCCGCACGGCTCCATCACCCCCTGCGGCGGACCCATTACTCTCTGACAGGCTGTGTCAACGGCCACGATTCTGCTCCACTCCCTGCGGCAGGTGCTGCACGACCCCACTACTCGCTGGCAACTAGCGGCAACGGACGCCGCTCCACTACCTGCAACAGGCCCTACGTGGCGGGCTATGACGATAGCCACGGGCCTACCCCACTATCTTTCGTAATCAATTCCCCTGACCATGGGCGGCCCACCACCAGACGGTTACAAACGTCGCCATCAATCCGCTGCCTCCTCCGCCTATAAAAGGGGGACCCAGATACGTTATTCTTTAAGCTCATTTTCCTTATCTCAAAACTCTGCTAAATTCTCCGTTCGAGCACTCCATTCTTGTTGAGGCAGAGAACTGACTTGAGCGTCGGAGGGTCTTGCCGGAGCAACCCCACCTCCGGTTTAGACTTCTCTTGCAGGTCCCGACGGCGACCGCGGCTTCCCCAACTCCAGCTTCTCCGACGCAAGCGGATTTTTGCACCAACAACAAGCAAAAGTATCAATTCTTAAAGAATAAAGATCAATTGATATGTATTTTGATGCTTTTTATGGGATATTTATTGTACTTATTATTGAAAAATATATTCTAAAACCAATCATATGATGATTGAGTTTTTTTTGTATATAAATTATTGATTGATAAATAAAAATTATTTTAATATTATTCATTACAAAGTTGCATCTTCTTTGTAGAATTCTTGTATTGTGATGAAGTCCTTAGAACTATGTTAGTAATCGATAAAGAAGAATTTATCGTATAGTTCTTAAACATATTCGTGATCAAATGATATGTCATTATAGGATAATGATATTTATCGAGTGAGAATCATTGTGTGCCATATGGGTTGGTTGTTCTCTTAACCAAGGAGTGTGATGACACTAGTATGGCATACAAGTGAGATATAGGAGTATATCATCACTAAACAAGTGACTCACCTATTGAGCGCTCTACTGTCAAGAGCTACTCATAAAGCATATAGGCATAAGTGTCCTTTAGACCTGAGATCACTATAGTAACTTGTAAGTAACTCACTGTGCTTTGGTGTCGGACTATCTAAATTTTTAATGCAGTGACGGAAGGCTATTGGGTACAGTCCAGTACTTACGAAGTCTGTATGTAGATCAAAATGAGATTGATCCCTTCGGATTATAAAAGCTGATATATTGCTGTATTTCAATTTAGTAAAAATTTGATCAGGATAATCCATAAGACGGATTTGAAAGGTTGAAATACAATGTGGATGACTTTGTCAGGGTTGACAGTTAACCCTAGATCATCCTAGAACATTCAAGATCAAATGGATGAATTATGCGATAACCATATGCATAGGTTCTAAAATATTTTTTTATGATTATTTGACCTATCTGAACATCAAAAACTATTGTTAGATAGTATTTTCGATTAGTGTAGAAAATACTTTCTGTGCTACTGACTTAGTGTTTGAACCTATGGAATCACGCACAAAAGTCAGACGATGTAGAAAAGTATTGTCTATATTTATATATCTAATTTGGAAGTACTTGACTTGATTGAATATATAGACTAACTTGATTGAGAAATAAATTATGGGTCAAATAAAATTGAAGAGTTGACTATGTCTAGCTAGCTCCGCACATGAGATTCAGATTCAATCTTGGAGATGAATAGTTTTTGATCTATGATCCAAAGAACCTATGAGAGATTGAATTTAAATATTAATTAATTTTAGATTAGATCTAATTTAATTAAACTTAATTGGATTTAAAATTTTAAGTTAGACTTGGTCTTAAATTCTAAACAATTTAGGATTGACAGTCTTTCAAAATTATTTCGAATCAACTTCGAATTGGATTCAAATTGATCCAATTTTGGATGAGATCCTTAGAGTCTATTTTTACTGAGACTCTCTCACCTCTATAGCCAACCAACACCAGGTATGGTGCTGGTTGTGGGCTGCCCCACATGGGTGTGGGCGTGGGTACATGTAGGCACCAAGTTAGGCGCCAATCCTTTCGCAACTAGGAGTCATTCTTTGATAAGTTATGGATTGATTCAAAGCTTGTTTGAATTAAGAATTCTAATCTTATGGGTCATGGAGAATCATCTATTGTTGCCCAGCTATGCAACCCAAGAGGGGGGGGGGGTGAATTGGGTTTCTAAAAATTTTAAGCCCAACTGATTACTTATGAAGAACAAAACAAAGACTTTAATTCAATATTAATTACCTAAAGCAGGAATGCAAGAATATAATAAAGAAATAAAGTGAAGCGATAAAGCACACCACAAACACAAGGATTTATAGTGGTTCGGTGCTAACCTTGCACCTACATCCACTCCCCAAGATCCTACATGGAAATTTCAATCCACTATACTTTGTATTCAACCCGAATACAAAACGTCGGAAACTCCGACACTAGCTATCCCAAGCTAAATTACTTATTTCTCGGGTACAAGTAAACCCAAAATACTCTGATTTCAGGTTCGGATCAACCTTTCCTTATTTTGGAAATCCTCCAAAAAACAAGAACAATTACTTACAAGAGTAAGAGAATTTAAAGCACAAATTAATACAATAACAGCTCCTTTAAATGAGCGAATATAACAATAAAAACTTTACTCAAATGAAGAAACCCTTTTTGAATTTTCTCAAGATGGATGAATGCTTGAATGAATGCTTGAGAAGAGGATGATCGTTGATTGAAGATCCCTTGAAGGCTTTGAACGATCTCTAGATCAAGGTTGAACAATAGGCTTGAAAGATCCTCTCTTTGAAAGCTCTTGAATCTCTTTCACAATCTCTCGTGTGGATTTTGGATCCTCTTTTCTTTTTCTTTCGAATATCTCGTTGATCTCAGGCTTTTTCGTGCAGATTTCGGATCCTCTCTATTCTGTTTTTTGATCTCACGTTTGATCTCTATTTAATCTGCAATTTCTTTCACCATTTTAAGCATTTTACAGCATTAGAAGCAAGAGAAAATAATTTAGGCAGATAAAGAGCCGTTAGAGCAATTTTAGGAAGCATAAAAGGCAATTAAAATGGGCAAAAAAATAGCCGTTGCTGATATTTTCCGTCGCAGGGGTCGACTCATGAGTCGACTCATGCTACAGGAGTCGACTCATAAGTCGACTTCTGTTGCACAGATCAGACAGTCTTGATTTTTGGATTTTTTGGCTCAAATCAGCAGAGGTCGACTCATGAGTCAACTCATGCCTTGTGGGTCGACTCATGAGTCGACTCACAGGTCGTGCCAAGCCAGAAAACTAGCGTGCCAAGGAGAATTTTTGCGTGCCAATCAGCTCACAGTGCCATGAGTTGACTCATGAGTCGACTCATGCACTTCAAACCTTCATAACTTCAAAAATATAAGTCCAAATACAATAAAATTTTCACCAATAGTTTACAAATCATTTGTTCTATCAAATGATACTATCAAATCAGAATTTTAATAAAATTATGATTTTGCCCTTGAAGAGCATAAGGACTTTTTTAATTTAAAATTATTTGTATCCCTTCAATCTGCTTTGTAATCATCAAAATCAATCTAGGAGCAACAATCTCCCCCTTTTTGATGATGACAAAACACTTGAACAAAAATATTTATGTTAATGCATTAATTTCAAAAGAATCCATTATACATTTATATGCTTGAAAAGAGTAAGATTCTTTTGGCATGTAATATAAATAGTCATATGCAAAAATAATTTGTCCATTTGCTTAAGGATTTGAAGATATGCTCATTTGATTATGTGATTTTTGGTGTTAGAGCGGAAAACTTGTTTTTGTTATCAGATTTCATTCTCATTTGATTTTAGTTTTAGCATCAGTGAAAAAAAATACTTATGTGCTTAAAAAAAAATTATGTGTGCCAAAGTATGTTTAAAAGTTGATTTTGAGCTTAAGTGTATTAACTCATTTTGAGCTTAAGATATATCAGAGCAAGAGAAAAGAAATAAATTTTGCAATGTATCAGAGCAAGAACAATAATTTTTACAATGTTATCAGAAAAGATTTTACAATGTATCAGAGTAAATGTTATAATATCTCAGAGAAAATTTCACACTGTATCAGAGCAAATATCAGAGAAAATTTCACACTGTATCAGATTAAATTTTATCATGTATCAGAGCAAGTTAAAAGAAATTTTAAGGTGTATCAGAGTAAATCAAATTTCTTAAGATGTATCAAGGTAAATTTCAAAAGATATATCAGAGCAAGTTTGAATTTTAAAATATATCAGAGCATTAAAAAATAACTTATTTGCATTGTACTTATGATTTTGCTTTTGATGGATGGCTTTTTGTTTAATTTCTGTCTGATATCAAATTTCTCAAATTGTTGCTTAATTTCTCAAAATACCATTTTTGTTTAATTTCTCAAATTTTGTTTAATTTCTCCAAATATTTAATTTCTTAAATTTTTGTTTAATTTCTCCAATTTTTGTTTAATATCTCCAATTTTGTTTTGTTTAATTTCTCCCCCTTTTTGACATCATCAAATATGGTTAACTCTTCCTTTTATTTTTTGAAATATTCTTTAATTTCTCCCCTTTTGGAGTTTATCATAGAAGTTTGCTCCCCCTTAATATAGCAATTATCAACAGCAAACAACAACAAAGAGAAGACAATTTTTCCACAAGAAGAATATATATAACCAAAATATGATCAATTACAAAAGGTAGAAATATAAGTGAAAAATAATTCCATTAAAAAACATAATTATTTCAATACATAATTCTTAAAAATAAAATTCAACCAGCTAATTGTCAATACATGGCCCCAAGGTATAGATCCTAGAACAAAATACTAACACCTAGGATCTAGTAAAGATCAAGATAAGTCAATGATCGGAGTCATCAGATATAGGGTGAGGAGATGATGAATCAGAAGTGCATCCTCTACCCCGTCTGCCTCTGCCACGAGTGGAGGTGCTGGCACGAGCAGGAGAACGAGATGAACTGGGTGGCTGAGAACGCTGAGAGGCCAAAGACTGAACAGAAAGGGTGAGTCTGATAGAATCAAGTACGTTCAGTACTCTGGAAACAGATTGAAGTAGAGCAGTGAACTGAGTGGTAGCATGCTCACTCGATCCTCGGATCTCTTTCCTCAGTAATTCATATCCACCTTCTAGTGCTCCTCTGAGCCTACCAGCCTCTGCAGTGAGGTCTGTGACCTCAATGGTTGACTCCTGTGGCTTGGGATGGGCCAAAGCAAGGACTTGCCCCTGCAAGTCAAGAACGCTGCCAGTAAGTCTCCAGACAGTGTCCTCAAGCTGCTGGATCCTGATGGACTGATCTGATATCATTTGAAACACAGTAGAGATGTGGGGAGTAATGGTCTGATCAGAAGAGGTGGCTCTAGGTGCAAAAGAAGTACTACTCCACTGGCTAGACAGCAAAGAAGCCACACGCTGAGAAATAAGCTCGATCTGATCGTCGCCAGTCTGAACTCTGAATGAGGTGCTCTGCTCTCTGGCTGATACACTGGTGTGGGCATCCTAGTAAACTTTGAAGGGCCAGCCTCAGTATCAGGAATGAACTGGGTATCTGGTGAAGCTGCCCTGAAGTCATGTACAGGAGAAGATGGACCTTCTTCTTCTACTCTGCCTTCAGTTCTGTCCTCAGCTCTTTCTTCAGTTCTCTCCTCAGCTCTTTCTTCAGAGCCCTTGATCCAACTACCATCAGTCTTTGTAATTTCCATTCGGTGCAGGCTGTGTTGGTTGAAAGTGTCCACATGTGAGAGCTTGGTAGGTGCCTCCCCCTCACAACTAACTTCAAACCTCCTGAATGCTCTAGTAAGGGCCATACCATAAGGCAAGTGTGCCTTGGATCTATTCAAAGTTTCTCTCTTGGCCTCTATCATAAGTGCAGGGAGGTTCAGGGGGGTCTGAGTGATGACATGAAACATGACACATACATCTCTGCTGGAAAGTAAGTCATGTCTACCACTCCTAGGAAAGAAGAGCTTTGTTACTATCTGATGCAGGACCCTCATCTCAATGGACAAAATCTTTGCTTCCAATTTGTTTAAACTTCTTGAATAGGTTTCTCCTAAAATGATTCTGATCCCCTCTTCTTTAATTGGGAGTTCCATATATGAATATCCTTCACTAGGCAACTGAAGTATTTCTCCCAATATTCTAGAATCCAAGCAGATATCAATTCCCTTGACTGTTGAAGTCACTGACCCGTTTCCATAAAGTAGGTTTTGGTAGAATTCTCTAACAAGGTCAACATAGGTGACTTCCTTAAGAGAGCAATAGAGTTCCCATCCTTGGTTTTTAATTTTGGTAGCAAAAGTAAATCCTTCTTCCTCAAAGAACCGAAAATCTATATTTTTCCCGATTTCTACTTTTCTATCAGAAAGAGGATTCTTACTGGGGCTTAGGAGGGATTGAGAGGGACCTTGAGCAGATACTGAAACTGGAGTGGGAGCAGTTGAAGATTGAGTGGCTTGCCTTTTCTTTCTGACAATTTCTTCAGGCTCACGGATTGATTTTCTTCTTTGGGGAAGTTTCATCTTTGGAGCCATATCTACTATACTAGCAGACAAGGAGACTTGAATTGAGTGGAGGAGGGATCACAAGAGAGTGAAGAAGGATTATGATGGAGAAAAGAAGTGGATTTTGGAAGATCGGTAAAGTGCTAGGGCACGTTCCAACCGCACCAAGCAATGCAAGAAAGCACAGAAAATCCTTTTCAAGGAGGCGATTTTTGGTGGAGAGGAGGAGGGAGAATTGCCTCGAAATTAATCCTTGGATTTGGAGCAAGAAGAGTTGGAGAAGATGGCTTTTGGAAGAAGAACGATGGCAAGATGAGTCGTCTTACGAACAGGGTTTCAGTATAAAAACAATAAACCCGTTGAAAGTTGGTGGGATTTACAAGTTTGCCATTGAGTCGACTCATGGGGGTCGACTCATGAAGTTCAGAAAATCAAAAAAATGTGAATAAATTCCAGAAAAATTTGAAATTTTGAGTGAAGAAATTTTGCTCAATGATAAGTTTTTAGAATGATAAATTTGAGCATTTGGGACCAAGATAGATGTTGAAAATTGAGCTCTAATCAATTCTTTGGAAATTGAGAAATTTTAGGCAAATGGATCTAGAATTCCTAGATTTCTCCTAATTTCACAGAATCTATCCTCACTAAGGGCCTTTGTAAAGATATCAGCTAATTAATTTTCAGTGCAAACATATTCAAGAATTATATTTTTGTTTTGAACATGTTCTCTTATGAAATGATGTCTTATTTCAATATGTTTAGATCTTGAGTGTTGAATTGGATTTTTAGATAGATTTATGGCACTTGTGTTGTCACATCTTATTGGTGTTTCATTAAGTTTGATTCCAAAATCTTCGAGTTGTTGCTTAATCCATAAGATTTGAGCACAACAACTTCCGGCTGCAATGTATTCGGCCTCAGCCGTAGACAATGCTACCGAATTTTATTTTTTGCTAAACCATGAGATTAGGTTAACTCCAAGAAATTGGCAAGTTCCACTTGTGCTTTTTCTATCTAATTTACATCCAGCAAAATCAGCATCTGAATATCCTAATAAATCAATTTGTGAGTCCTTAGAGTACCATAACCCTAGAGTTTGAGTACCATTTAAGTATCTAAGGATTCTTTTAACAGTATTCAAATGAGATTCCTTAGGATTAGATTGATATCTAGCACATAAACAAACACTAAACATGATATCAGGCCTACTTGCAGTTAAATATAGTAATGAACTAATTATACCTCTATAGTATTTTAAGTCTACGCTTTTACCTTCATCATCCTTGTCAAGCTTACATGAGGGACTCATTGGTGTGCCAATTGGTTTGCAGTTCTCCATTCCAAATCTTTTGAGTAGTTCCTTGGTGTACTTGCTTTGGGTGATGGAGATTCCCTCTTTTGATTGTTTGATTTGGAGTCCGAGGAAGAAGGTGAGTTCTCCCATCATGCTCATCTCGAACTCCCCCTGCATAAGCTTAGCAAAGTCTTGACAAAGGGATTCATTAGTAGACCCAAAAATTATGTCATCAACATAAATTTGTATAATTAGCATATCATTTTGATTTCTTTTAATAAATAGGGTTGTATCTACATTACCTCTTGAAAAACCATTATTCATTAGAAATTTGCTTAGCCTTTCATACCATGCTCTAGGTGCTTGTTTTAATCCATATAATGCTTTATTTAATCTAAAGACATGATTAGGAAATGCATGATTTTCAAATCCAGGGGGTTGTTCTACATATACTTCTTCAGAGATATATCCATTTAAAAATGCACTTTTAACATCCATTTGAAATAATTTGAATTTCATAAAGCAAGCATATGCAAGTAGAAGTCTAATAGCTTCTAATCTAGCAACAGGTGCAAAGGTTTCATCAAAATCAATTCCTTCTTCTTGATTATATCCCTTAGCAACCAGTCTTGCTTTATTTCTAATTACATTTCCATGCTCATCTAATTTGTTTCTAAAGACCCATTTTGTGCCAATTATTGAATAGTTTTTAGGTCTTGATACTAAGGTCCAAACATTATTTCTTTCAAATTGATTAAGTTTCTCTTGCATAGCATTAATCCAATTATGATCATTTTCAGCTTCTTCAAAAGTTTTAGGTTCAAGATGAGATACAAAGGCACAATGATTAACTTCATCTCTTAGTGAAGAACGGGTTTTTACCCCATGCATAGGATCACCGATAATTAACTCCTTAGGGTGGTTATGAACATACCTCCATTCCTTGGGTAGGTCATTTGTACCTTGAGGTTGTTCTTGAATTTCTTCACTTCTCTCATCTTGTTTATCTTCTTGATCCTTGTCTTCTAGAGTTGCTGAGTTTTTCAGAGTGATCTCCTTCATACCTTCTATTAGTGGCTCTGCATCATCAACACCCTCATTCTTCCTTGAAGGAAGATCGTTAGATTCATCAAAAACAACATGTATGGACTCCTCAACTACTAAAGTTCTTTTGTTGAAAACTCTAAATGCTTTACTAGTGGAGGAGTAACCTAAAAAGATTGCTTCATCTGATTTTGCATCAAATTTACCAAGTTTTTCTTTTCCATTATTTAATACAAAACATCGGCAACCAAAGACATGAAAATATGCAATATTTGGTTTTCTTCCTTTCCAAAGTTCATAGGGGGTTTTCTTTAAGAATTGTCTAATTAAAGCACGATTTAAAATGTAACATACTGTGTTAATAGCTTCCACCCAAAAATATCTTGGAAGGTTGCTTTCACAAAGTATGGTACGGGCCATTTCTTCTAAGGTTCTGTTTTTCCTTTCAACTACCCCATTTTGTTGGGGTGTCCTAGGAGCAGAGAAGTTATGGCCAATTCCATTTTCATCACAAAAATTTTCAAAATCTTGATTTTCAAATTCAGTTCCATGATCACTTCTAATATTTTGAATTGAAAATCCTTTTTCATTAGAGACTTTTCGATGAAATTTAGTGAAAGTATGAAGAGTTTCATTTTTGTGTGCCAAAAAAAAATTCAAGTAAAACGAGAGAAATCATCTATTATTACAAATCCATATCGTTTTCCTCCTAGATTTATGATTCTAGTTGGTCCAAATAAGTCCATATGTAAGAGCTCTAAAGGTCTAGAAGTTGAAACAGTATTTTTGGATTTAAATGAAACTCTAGTTTGTTTACCTAATTGACATGCATCACAGATTTTATCCTTTTCAAAATTTAATTTTGGCAAACCGAGAACTAAATCCTTTTTAATTAATTTTGAAAGAGAATGCATGCTAATATGTGCAAGTCTACGATGCCACAGCCAACTAGTTTCATTAACTTTAGCATTCAAGGATACTAGGCATTGCATGTCTAATTTGGCTAAATCATTCAAATCTATCATATAAACATTGCCATGCCTATGTCCTATAAATTTAATGCCATCGTTAATAGGACTAGTCATAATACAAACAGATGATTCAAAAACTACTTTATACCCTTTATCACAGAATTGACTAATGCTAAGTAAGTTATGCTTTAAACCTTTAACCAATAAAACATTCTCAATGTATTTGGAGGGAGTGATACCAATGTTACCTATCCCGATGATCTTTTCTTTGCCATTATCTCCAAAGGTGACCATCCCTCCATCCTTAGCATCAAGCGTGATGAATTGTGATTCATCACCAGTCATGTGTCTCGAGCATCCGCTGTCAAGATACCATTTTTTGTTTCCTTCTTGGGATGCTAGACACACCTGCAAGCAAAGGTCAAGTTTCTGTCTTAGGTACCCAAGCTTTCTTGGGTCCTTTCAGGTTAGTCAGAATGGTTCCTTTTGGAACCCATATTTTCTTTGTGTTTGCATATTTGTTAATAAGACATGTGTATGATTTATGTCCTATCCTACCACAGTTGAAACAAGTAATATTTGTAGACTTGTTACTTGAATAATTTACATAAATATTCTTCAGAAATTTTTATTTCTTCAGAGGTTTATAGCCAAGTCCAGCCTTATCATATATAGCTTTCTGATTATCAAGAATCATATTTAGTTTGTTTGAACTTAAGGTGAACTTATCTACTATAGATTTCAGCTTATTAATTTCATCCTTTAAGTTTTGATTTTCTTGAATCAAGGTGAATTTTTCAATTGAAATATTTTCAGCTTGTTTCACTAAGGATTGATTTTTCAATTTCAGTTCTTTGTTTTTCTTCCCTAGTTTTTTCAATTCATCAATTGAATCATAGAATGCTTCATGCAATTCTTCAAATGTGAATTCACTAGTGGATTCAGAAGTTACCTCATTTTCGTGTGCCATCAGGCACAGGTTGGCTTGTTCTGTTGAGGTTTCCTCGTCGGAGCTTGAGTCATCACTCGCACTCCAGGTCGCCATCATTGCCTTCTTTTTGAACTTCTTTGGACCTTTCTTCAATTGTGGACATTCGGATCTGAAATGTCCCGGCTTCTTGCACTCGTAGCATATAAGGGGTTGATCTTTCTCCTTTTCTTTGCTTTGATCCCCTTTTGTGAATTTCTTTTTCATCCCCTGTTTCCTTTTTCTTAGAAACTTCTTAAATTTTCGGGTGATGAGTACCATCTCTTCATCCTGTTCTTCATCTTCAGAGTCATCCGTTTCATAATCAAGCGAAGTTGTGGATTTGAGGGCAATGGTTCTTTTCTTTTTGACTTCATCCTCTTGATGTTGCTTCATGCTAAGTTCATGAGTCATCAAGGATCCAAGAAGCTCTTCTAGAGGTAGAGTGTTCAAGTCCTTTGCTTCTTGGATGGCAGTCACCTTGGCTTCCCAAGTTCTTGGCAGTGACCTGAGAATCTTCCTTACAAGTTCACTGTTAGTATAAGATTTGCCAAGACTCTTTAAACCATTGATTATATCAGTAAAATGAGTAAACATAGCAGTTATGGACTCATCATGCTCTATTTTGAATAATTCATATTTATGTACAAGCATGTTTATTTTAGACTCTTTTACTTGATTTGTTCCCTCATGGGTTACTTCTAACCTATCCCATATTTCTTTAGCAGATGCACAAATAGAAATGCGATTAAATTCACTTGCATCTAGTGCACAATAAAGAACATTCATGGCTTTGGCATTTAATTGTGCCAATTTCTTGTCAACCTCATCCTATTCTTTCTCGGGTTTGGTTGACTCCTCACAATCTGTAATCTTGGTGGGTGTGTGAGGACCATTCACTATGATACTCCACATATCATAGTCGAGTGCTTGTATGAAAATCTTCATCCGAGCTTTCCAATAGGTGTAATTAGACCCATTGAAAAGTGGAGGTCGGTTTGTTGATTGCCCCTCGGCTAGAGAAGTACCAACATGGGTTGCCATAGATCTTTGGCTCTTTGATTGTTAGATCAAAGAAGGGCTAGAGCACCGGCTCTGATACCACTTGTTGCCCAGCTATGCAACCCAAGAGGGGGGGGGGTGAATTAGGTTTCTAAAAATTTTAAGCCCAACTGATTACTTATGAAGAACAAAACAAAGACTTTAATTCAATATTAATTACCTAAAGCAGGAATGCAAGAATATAATAAAGAAATAAAGTGAAGCGATAAAGCACACCACAAACACAAGGATTTATAGTGGTTCGGTGCTAACCTTGCACCTACATCCACTCCCCAAGATCCTACTTGGGAATTTCAATCCACTATACTTTGTATTCAACCCGAATATAAAACGTCGGAAACTCCGACACTAGCTATCCCAAGCTAAATTACTTGTTTCCCGGGTACAAGTAAACCCAAAATACTCCGATTTCAGGTTCGGATCAACCTTTCCTTGTTTTGGAAATCCTCCAAAAAACAAGAACAATTACTTACAAGAGTAAGAGAATTTAAAGCACAAATTAATACAATAACAACTCCTTTAAATGAGCGAATATAACAATAAAAACTTTACTCAAATGAAGAAATCCTTTTTGAATTTTCTCAAGATGGATGAATGCTTGAACAAATGCTTGAGAAGAGGATGATCGTTGATTGAAGATCCCTTGAAGGCTTTGAACGATCTCTAGATCAAGGTTGAACAATAGGCTTGAAAGATCCTCTCTTTGAAAGCTCTTGAATCTCTTTCACAATCTCTCTTGTGGATTTTGGATCCTCTTTTCTTTTTCTTTCGAATATCTCGTTGATCTCAGGCTTTTTCGTGCAGATTTTGGATCCTCTCTATTCTATTTTTTGATCTCACGTTTGATCTCTATTTAATCTGCAATTTCTTTCACCATTTTAAGCATTTTACAGCATTAGAAGCAAGAGAAAATAATTTAGGTAGATAAAGAGCTGTTAGAGCAATTTTAGGAAGCATAAAAGGCAATTAAAATGGGCAAAAAAATAGTCGTTGCTGATATTTTCCATCGCAGGGGTCGACTCATGAGTCGACTCATGCTACAGGAGTCGACTCATGAGTCGACTTCTGTTGCACAGATCAGACAGTCTTGATTTCTGGATTTTTCGGCTCAAATTAGCAGAGGTCGACTCATGAGTCGACTCATGCCTTGTGGGTCGACTCATGAGTCGACTCACAGGTCGTGCCAAGCCAGAAAACTAGCGTGCCAAGAAGAATTTTTGCGTGCCAATCAGCTCACAGTGCCATGAGTTGACTCATGAGTCGACTCATGCACTTCAAACCTTCATAACTTCAAAAATATAAGTCCAAATACAATGAAATTTTCACCAATAGTTTACAAATCATTTGTTCTATCAAATGATACTATCAAATCTGGATTTTAATGAAATTACAATTTTGCCCTTGAAGAGCATAAGGACTTTTTCAATTTAAAATTTTTTGTATCCCTTCAATCTGCTTTGTAATCATCAAAATCAATCTAGGAGCAACATCTATAAATAAGAAGGATCTCTACCTATGAAATAGAGCAATCAAATTTTGTGAAAGAGAGAGAGAGAGAGAGAGAGAGGCGTGAGAGAGCTTGTGGGTGTCACCCTTGGGCATCCTCCTTCTTGCCGCCCCTCCTCCTTGCCATGGGCTTTATTATGGGCATCTCCTTACTGGTGTGAGGCATCACACCAGTGCCTCTCATTTCTCTCTTGGTGGTCTTACGAAGGTGCTTCAATCTGGGCTTTATCCTACTTTTCTACAGAGCTTGGCGTGAGCGCAAAGTAGAGGGCCTGCAGATCCAGGCTTACGCGAGGATTTGAATCCAGATTTTGGAGATTTAATTCCTATTTTGCTGTAATCTAGATAAAAATTTAATTTTTATTTAGTTTAATATATAAAAAATTTTAGATGCAATCTTGGTTATCCGCTAGAAATAAATTTTCTTTCCCTTCAATTGATATCAGGCCAGGCTTTGATACATGGATGCATAACTAAATTATTCTAGATTATTTACATATTGTATGTAATTAAAATTTTATGTTAGATATTAAATCTGATTTAAATTTATTTAAATAAAATTTATGATCTAATTTTGATTGGATTATATGAACCTAATCAATGGTTGATTGAGATTTGTTATAATAAAATTTTATTATTATTAAATTTTATTGGAATAATAATCTAATTTAAAATCTATTTTAAATTAATTTTAATAAAATTTTAATATTATTATTTTAATTATAAAATTAGACTTATTTTAGATCTGAATTAAATTTATTTTGACAGATTTTTAGATCTAATTTTTAACAAAATTCTGTACTATATCAAAATAGATTTAATCAGAAAATTAATCCTTATGCATTCATATTTGTATCTAATTAATTTTTTATATAATATCAAATCTAAAATTGATATTTTATAATCAATATAAGATGTGTTTCAAATATGATATGATGTATATGATGCATCAAATCTAATTAGATTAGATGAAGAATATGATTGATAAGATCAAAGACATTCATGACATAAATTGTTTTGTCAAACTTGAATGTTGATATGATTACATATAAAATTAAATTTCAAATCTTACTAACCTAGTATTCAAATTGATGAGGTCATTAGACCATCCAGTCATAAGGGATCGAAGGGGTTAATATGCCTTTCTTCCCCATTCGATGAGTTCTCTTATGACATGTAGGGGTGTCATTGTGATTCAATTTTATGAAAAAAAAATAAATAGATTATTATAAATTATTTTAATCATAAATATATTAAAAATAATTTATGATTCATTATAATAAGATAATCAGATATAAAATTATTTTAGAATCTGAAAAGCATGTTACATTAGATGTAATTGGTATTGATCTAAAAGTTGCCATGATATATGTGATGTATGTATAAAATTTAAATCATACTAATGTATGTTTAATTATTAAATATATTATAAAAAAATATTTTCACAACTTGAAATATATAGTATGCTTCACCTGAAATCCTGGTAGAATAGTTCTACAAACTAAAATATATGTTTCACACACTTAATTCTGAATTAAGTTTAAATGATCTAGATTTGAGAATTGAAGGTCATTAAGACCCACATAAATTGATGGGCTATAGGTTAGCATGAATCAGGTCCTTTTATTGGGTTAGACCTAAGGTTAGAAGCATATATGGATCAAATAGAAAAATTGGTTAAATCTAATCAAGAGTTGAATAAGATTTGATCAGAATTTTTCTAAACTAACCTTAATAGTTGAAGTTTGATTAAGTCCATATTTTTGACCATAATAAATGAACCATGATCATGGCTTCGTGGTTGAGCCCAAATCTTCTGATGGATCAAATCAAAACTAATTAACCAGTTGGTGTCTAAGATAAGTCTGGCAAATGTGATCAAGTGGTTATTAATTAGGAGCTACTCACCTAGATGGCATCTAAAGTGAGTTAATGGTATATCCCTCTCACTAATCTCAGTTATCAAGCCAATATGATAGGTTATGTTTTGATTAGATCACTAGTCGATTCGAGTTGACCACTAGTCGATTCGAGTTCACCCATGCCATCAATATAAATCAGTATGACTGATTTAATTATCTTTAGACCAGCTTGTGTCTAATTTTCTACATGACTTCTTGAAGTCAGTAGAAGGATTTACGACTTGCAGGTCGATATCTTCTCTTATTCCCAAATCAATAAAATTAAATTTTTTAAATTATTAGGTCCTTAAAATGATATAGTTATGGATATAACTTGTTCATAACCTCCCATTAAGGTACATGATAATGAGTGTAATCTTCCAAATAGGTATTGGAGGTGCCACACGTCTGGTATCTATTACGTATTGAAATTATCATCCATCATAAGACTATCTTATTGTACTTTCAGATCAAAGCTCAGGTTGGCTGAGCCACACTCGAGCTTGGACATCCATTTGTTGGATACACTAGGTGTAGTCACGTTAATGGTTGGATCTAATAAGGATTTTCAATAGAGGTGCCACATGCCTACTGAAGGGATGCCTGGAGCAAAACCTAATTACTAGAAGTTGTTTGAAAAAATAATTGGTTATGAACCTACCTATGGATGTACTAGGATTGGCTGAGCCGCACTCGAGCCTGAATGTAGTCTATATGGATTCTAGTACCTGCTAATATAATTTCTTGAGTTGGAAGTAGAGGCTACCAATTCATATAAAATAGTAGAAAAATCTTTAGACTAAAGTTCATATTTTTAGGATTAAAAGTAATTCATATACTAATAGCTTTTATTTTTTCTTTCAGCTATGGCCAACACACTATCCTTCAATTCGCTGTTGGATAGCAACAAGCTTACCAAACCCAACTTCGATAGCTCATATAGAAAGTTGAAGATCATCTTAGAGCATGAGAGGATTTTGTACATTCTTACGGATGAGGTATCTGAAGAACCTACTGCCAACACTCCTTGTGTCGTGAGAGATACATACCTAAAGTGGCTCAATAACCACACGATTGTGCATTGTGTGATGTGGGCAGCCTTGAACGACAAACTTAGCCATACGTTCGAAGATGCACACAGTCAGAAGAAATCATTCAAATATTAAATGAGTCCTTCATCACCCTAGAGGATGCACAAAATCTCCTGTGCAGTATTCAATATTCGTATGCGAGAGAAAACATCAGTCACCGATCATGTACTGTACATGATTGAGTAGATTGAACGCTTGAGCAAACTTGATTTTTTGTTGCATGAATAGTTAGGTAAAGATGCTATCCTTAACTTGCTACCAAAATCCTACCTATCCATTCTTAGTCATTACAGAATGATGAAGGTTATAATGACTACCATGGTTTGCTAGGGTTACTGCAGATTTTTTGAAAGAAATATGCCCTACAAGCCAATCGAAATTTTTATTTTGATAGATTTTTTTTATAATTTTTCAGACTCATGTAATTAATATTTTATAAATATAAGACATATATTTTTCATCATATGCTACATCTTACTATTGTAATGATTATGATGAACTCCACAAATTAAGACAAGGCTTTAGGGTTATAATGAGATCATACCTATGAGACCTAAAATTTTGAAAATCATAATTTAGAATATTTCTAATCATAGGAGCATTGAGTAGGGGATCAATATTCTGGATAGCTGACACTTCCTATATATGCTCGATGAAGAGGGTGGCTAATCTCATAAGCCAATTATGTGAGACACTAATACAGGATGTGGATACTCATTAGAGAATGAGTTCACTGAATTAATCTGATTTAAGAAATATCTTGTGGAATCTACTTATTCGTCAAAAGATATTTTTTTATAGTGGGAGTTGTGCATATAATCCTTTGATCTGAGACTACTATAGAACCTTGTATATATAAATCCATATTTTGGTTCATACTCATTCATGACTTAGTCATGTACGGGGTGATCTAGATATGGTGGAATGTGTATGGAGGTTGTGAGTAGATCAACATAGAATCGATCACTCTTGGTAAGAGGAGATCACATTCTACTTACTCTAATGATTGATGATTTAGAAAGTTTTTGATCAAAGCAGAATAAAAATTAGAAAGAGTTTCTAATATTTTATTAATTGAATCATCATTAAAGATTAAGAGAAATATGAATATGATATTGAATTGGACATCATTCTATATCCAGATGTTGGGTTCTAGCCACGCAACAGAAAGTGATTTTTAAAATTTTAAAATTAATAAATCAATAGCTTTATCAAATAAAATTATTGAGCCAAATCCAAAACTCTAGAATCACTTTGTCGATCACGATCAAAGCAAATTCAAGTATCCAAAGAGATAGAAAATTATACTTTAACCAATATGAAAAAGTGGCATGTTGGTGTTTTCCATAAGATCCCAAGATAGAAGTCTTCCAACGATGATCCACACAGAAGTTGGCCAAAGTCCTTCCCAATCGGTGCGCTGGCGTAGCCTTATCTTCTCAAGAATACTGTCGGCTTTGAACTTACGTCACGATCGTACCAAAGCTCAGTTGCTTTTGATCTCACTATCAGAACGATATTAAGAAGACACTCTTCAGATGTCATACAAGCTAGAATTTAATTTTTAACTTTAACATATAGAAAAATCTAATCTTAGGGCACTTAAGCAACACTTACTGAAAATCTCACCACCCTTGTAGCAACTTTTGCCACTCAAAATTTTCTCTTTTTTTTTCTCAAAATTTTTTCAAATTTTTTTTATTTTATGTTTACCACATCCCTTCTATTAGTTTTAGCCAAAACTTATCATAAGAAACTATGTGGGGTGTCCCCTATAAATAGGGGACTAGGGGATGTCTTATGGGATGAAGGGGCGCCAACCTTTGGCACTCCAACTTCCCATATGCCAAATAAATTCACTGAGTGAATTTTTGGTGATCCAATTACTTAGAATAGAAAGACTCTTAGTCTTCTATGTACCATAAAAAATTTAATAAATTTTAGTTACAAAACATAGGATTTTTGATCGAGAATTTAAGGCAATGCATGTTAGTCAAGAGCCTTCTTTAAGAAGGACTCTTTACTTCACACGCCAAAAAAAGGGAGGCAGCATTTATTTTTGTGTGTGGGTTTTGGTGGTCATAGAGGACTCCTTCTCCACTTAAAAATGGTCTAAGTTGGATAAGGATCCAATCCAAATTGACCCAATCCCATTAGGTCAAAGCCAATTGGTCTAAGTTAGCTCAAACACTTTGATCTAAATCAATTTGGGAACTTGGGTTAATATAATGTACTAGCATATCAAATTAACCTATAATATTTATATTAAACTCTAATTAGATCAGATCAAGGTTAAATTCTAAAGTGTGTGACCCATTGGATTCCAAATCTAGCTAGCAGTGGACCCAGACTTTCGACGTAATCCAAATCCGATGAGATTAGGTCACCCGAAGAGTCCCAATCAACTTGGACTCTTTCAAATTAATTTTAAAATTAATTTTTTTTAATTTTGATGAGCCCACAAGTCAAGATTGATGTCTAAAAATATATCATGACTATCTGAAAGATTTAAAATTTTGATAAAAAACTATCAAAATATCCTTCAGTGGTAAGTTCCCATGTAATTCAATCCTTCAGTCAAACAACATGTCAAATGAGCTGTGAGTATGAAAATATATTAAACCTAATCACTTATCATTATGTATGTCGATCAGAAAGTGATGATTCAGTTGATGATACATTAGATATCCTTTTCTAATTATCATCCTATTTTGATCAAAGACTTTCGAATCAACGACCTATGAGATCACATAGGATGTTCGCTTCCCTTATTAGGAGTGACTGATCTCTTATTGATTACTCACAATCTCTATGCACTCTTCATCATATCCAGAACACCCCACACAAGGATCAGAGAATCAAGTTAGGTTGTGAACCAAAACATAAATCTAAGTACACAAGATACCATGGTGACCTCAAGTCTAAGGATCACATACACAACTCTCACTAGAGAATTATCAATTGACATGTAAATAAGACTCCATCTGACATTCTCTTATAGGTCAATTCAGTGAACTCATTCTCTAATGAGCACTCGTATCTTTGTATTAGTGTCTCCATACAAGTGGTTGTGAGATCAACCATCCTCATTTCTGAGCATAAATAGGACATGCCAGTCTTATCGATATCATTGATCCCCGACTCAATGTACCAACGATTAAAAATATTTTAGATTAGGGCTATCAAAGAATTAGGTCTCACTGGTGTGATCTTATCACGATCCTAAAATCATTGTCCAGACCTATGGAGTTCATTATAATATTAAAATAAATAAAATGCAGCATATAATGAATCAAAAATATCTTATTTTATTAATAATAAATGTTAATTATATGAGTTTGGAAGATTGATACGATCGCAATACTATCGTTAGGACACAGTGATTATCAATCAAATTCTGACTTCAATAAAAATTAAAAATATGTAGAAAGTAGTGAGTCAGGTTGAATCCACAAAGAAGGCAGAATTTTGATCTAAAATCTTTGATTTTACAAAAAAAAAATAAAGTTTTGGAGAAAGCAATTTAAGTCAGAAAATAAAAATTAAAAGTATGAAAAATAAATCGAATACTAAGATCTACTAACTAGATCCTAGCATCTACTTACAATAAAAATAAATAATAAAAATTTAAAAAATATAAAAATAAATTGGTATTAAGATCTACTAATTAGATCCTAGCATCTACGTACAAAAAAATAAAAGATAGAAATTTAAAGTATAGAAAAATAAATTTTACATTAATTAAAATTAAAATTCAAGTATAAAAAAATTAAAAGAAATAATAAAATAAAATAAAAATAAAACTATAATAAAGATCTGAAGTTGATCAGCTAAGCCTCGTCAGAAGGATGGTTGATGATCTCTCCATCTTCCGTCGTACTCCGTAGAGCGAATCGGCTTCTCTCCTTCTTTTTCTTAGGTTTTTAAAGCTATTTTATTTTTTTTTATTTTTTTCTATACTTTCTACTCAATTTTTTTACTCCTAAAGCTTATTCCCGGACCTCTTATTTATAGATAAATTTTTTATAATTTTTTGGTAGGAAAAGGAGTCCTAAAATCCTTAGAAATCATATTAATCCTCCTAGAAATATTCCTGGCTGTCAGATCAGCTTCGGACTGCCTAGATCTGATCAAAATGCATAGTTTTAATCTTTATCAAAGTTGGATTGAATGTCAATCATTAGATCTGGGTTCTGATGAAGTTCTGACCATCGGATCATGCAATTTAAATCTTTAACACAGTCGGGAGCATCCTCAATCGTCCGATCGCATGATGGACACTTCTGGGTTGTCGGATCGCGCAAAAACCCCTCTTTATAAATCGGCAATGGATGCTGACCATCGAATCTGGGTCGAAATGAATTTCAGCCATTGGATCGCATCCAGAATCCTTCTCTCACTGTGAGCCGCACCTATGGACCACGTGAAGTTTTCTGTGGACCGCGCGCTGGCTCTGTGGACCGAGCGGTCGGTCCACCGTGCATCGGAGGTTATTTTTTTTATTTTTTAGGATATTTTAGCTCTGTTTTTACTCCAATTTTTACTTGAAAAATTAAAAAAAAATATGCATTAAATTTTTCAAAAATTTTTCTTCATTTTGGTGCTTAAATTGTTCAATTAAATTATCATCTATTTTTTTATAAATATATCTAATTTCATAGTTTTTTTCAAAATCACTTATTTTTTAAAAAATTTAATAAATTCATGAAATTAAGATTTTTAAGAAGATGTTAGCACCATAAATTACTAAAAATATCTTAAATAAATATTAAAATATACCACTTATCACACTCCCCAACTTGAACTTTGCTCGTCCTCGAGTAAAAAAAAAAATTAGAATCAAGTACCATTTAACTTAAAATCTCAAATTTCACCAAATAATTTTCAAAAGGACTACTGATGTTCAGTAAAGTGTAAATGAAATATATCATTGGGGTATTAATACTAGTCAATATGAGAGTTAAACTAAAAATACTAAACCTTTTCTGAACTTTTTTAAATTATCGTTACCTTTATCTTCAAATCATTCACCTTCACATGGATAAGTATATTGTTACTTCTCTCCTTCATTTATTGATTGATTTTTTTTTTTAATGTTGTACTGCTATTGAGTGTCTTAACCCTTAAGCTTTCTGTTTGACCCATGTAGCGAGTTTTCAGTCAATGACTTCCAAACCAGATGGCTTTAGGACACTAGATATAAAATACCTCTCGAACCTACTTGCTCGAATCAAACAGGCTATGAGTTAAAACTAGCTTTATAACAAAGCTTCTTTGCCCTTCATACCTTTTGACGTGAAACTCAATGCTTGCTTAGGCAAAGAGGCCTGGTTACTCAACATGAAGTACTTAAAATTTTTTTTTTTTAAATATATAAAGAAATATATAGTTACTTTACACAAGCCCATAAGAAGTAAACTCTTCTTTGATGCTGGTAGAAAGATTTAAAAATGCTCAAAAAAAATTATTTAAGTTCTAAACTTAACTCTTTATTGAGTTTTCTTAATACTTGATCTCTCAATATCTCATAAACTCTCTGATCTGTGCATCAATTTTCTTTTAAAAATGCTTGGTTTAATTTGATTTTTAAGTGTAATCAGATGCTTAAATACCAAATACTAACTTACTTGAGGACTTAAATTTTTTTTTTTATTCTCCCTCCTAACTTAATCAACATTGTCCTCAATGGAGTAGGAAAAATGAACGGTGCATGTAAAGAGAAAGAAAAGGAGAGATATCACCTGATCCATATGTCTTTTCAAAATTGATTCTCCCCCCAACTTAGCCAAGATTATTTTTAGATCCCTACAAAAGACACAAAGTAAAACTCGATTATCCTAAACAAAATGCAAAAGAAAGTAAAGGCAAAAACAAAAATTGAAAACTTGAAAACTGGGTTACCTCCTAGGAAGTACTAAGTTTACCATCTTCAGCTAGACCATGCTGATTCTCTCACCTATCCCGTGTCGAATATTGGATTGATAAATTTCAATGATTTTGGATTGCCAATCTCCAGAAGATGGCCTTTGATAAATTTTAATATTTTATTACCAATCTTCAAAAAGTATTTCACATCTCCATTTTTAATTGTAGTAAGATAATTCACAAACTCATTCACAGACCTTTGTTTATCAAGAATTTCTCCTATTTGTTCTTCTAAAATGCTCATAAATTGAGGTTTTGGGTTAGGAGTTGAGTTCGACACAATGGATACTGAAAGGATGTCACTTAATTTTAAACATATATATTCAGATGTGATCAAGGATAATTTTAATTCTAGAGGGGATGGTGATTCTAAAGAAGAAGAACCGATTTCTAAAGCTGAAGCAAATGAAACTTTTGGGGAATATATCTCAGGTAACTCATCTGCTATCTTCTCAGTATCAATTTTGAGCTTAGGTTCTTCTATCGGATTAGTCTCAATACTAACATGTTCTTTCAAATTTATATTTTGGCTAGTATCAGTACTAGCCTCACTCACCTGGTCTTGGTATTAATCCTTAAGAATTTTATCTCTTGTAAGCTCAGAGATTACTATATCAATTTTAAATTGAGGATTCTTAAGTGGGATATTAGATTGATGACTTGATCCAGGTAGTTGGTAGATGGGTGGGTCATTTTCAAAATTCGGTATTGGTTCGTTTGGCAATTGACCTAGTTCTCTCCTCATGATAGACTAAGTTAATTGATCTATTTGTGCTTCTAACCTGATGAGAGATTGCTGTTGGGTAATGATCATTTGTTGAAGTTGGCTAAATCTATCGTTGGCTAGATTGGTCTATTGAGGAGGTGGGTATAACGGCTGATTGTAATAAGATGACTGAGTAGGCTGACTAGACTGACCACTATTATAAGCATAGTTTTGATATTGGGGCCTACTCTGAAAGTTTTGCAAAAGAAGAATTTGGGTCTGAGCCTGAGTCTGTTGGGGTCTCCAAGAAAAATTAAGATGGTTCCTTCAATCTTGGTTATATGCATTTAAGAATGGGTCATTGACAGGATTAGAGTAACCTTGAGCAGCTTGAACTTGTTCTTGGATGAAAGGTGAAAACTGTGTAGCCGTTGGACATTTGCTCACATGATGGGCTGGGCTAGCATAGATAGAATAAATCTCTTGATAATTAGGTGGTGGTGTGTATTGTGTAGGAGATTATTGACCTAATGCTAGGAACTGATCAAATTTCTGGGCAAGAAGGTCGACTTTATCTAATCTTTGGGCTATTAGGTTCAGATCAGCCTTAGGACTAGAGTCAGAATATTTGATCCCATAGAATGATGAAAACATCGATGGGTTATAGGTGGAAGAAATAAAATATTTCTTTATCTATCTAGGTGGTTCTTAGAATTTCTAGCCATCTGATTTTCAGGTTTAATATGAATCAACCGTTCAATCTCAGGATTGGGTTCAACTAGGTCAGGATAGAGAGATCTTCTACCTTGCATATACCAGTGCAAACCCTAATGTATGATTCAAGTTTTGTTTTTGTTTCATTTTTTTTTAAGAGAAAAAGGAGAGAGAGAAGAAAGAAAGAGCCCTAGACCTAGATACGTAAGGTGGGAAGAATTAGTTGTAGTTTAGTGTTAATTACAATCAAGTTAGCAAACAATTAAACTTAGACACCTATGGATTTCTTAGACCTAACAGTTCGATGTAGAGTGGCTTAGTCTAGATACAAATTGTATTTATTCTCACTTCCTTCAACTAGCCAGGTAAGAGGTGGGATCGTGGGGGTCCCCCTGTTGCTTGCCTTAGACACCAATTGAATTGGCCAGGTAAACTAACAGAACCAATTAAATAACCACAAATCTACTTAGGCTGAGCCTTTATAACCTCTTGCCTTAGACACCAGTTTCATGAGTGAGTTCAGACTTACTTTGCACTTGACTTGATCACAATACTCAGAACTAAACTCGATTAATACTAGGGGCCAATGTCTACTTGATTTTAGTTAGGCTAGGGTTAATGTGAGATGCTGGTTGGTTATTTTTGGGCCAAGGGAGGGTGATAAAATCTTCACTTTATCTTGTTATGGGTGTTGCCCTTAAATTGATTTGAGATGAATATGCACAACCAATTTCAAACAAGGGGTTCTATGCAACTAAATTAGATGCATGAAACTAATAAAACTTGAAAGCTTATCTTGTCTCCAGTGATTATCAAAAATAAATCTATAATGATGAATGCTCCTAAAAATTAAATTTTTACTCTTATCATGTAATTTTTATTAGGTTTATGTGGATGAATTTTAGGTTAATTAAAAAAAATAGTAATTAATATTAAAAAAAATAGTAATTAATACTAAAAATCAAAAAAACTAAAGAAATCAAACATTAAAATTGGTTCCTTCCCCGACAACAGTGCCAAAAATTGATACGATTGCGATGCTATCATTAGGACACCATGATTATCAATCAAATTCTGACTTTAATAAAAATTAAAAATATGTAGAAAGTAGTGAGTCGGATCGAATCCATAAAGAAGGCAAAATTTTGATTTAAAATCTTTAATTTTACAAAAAAAAATAAAATTTGGAGAAAGCAATTTAAGTCAGAAAATAAAAATTAAAAGTGTGAAAAATAAATCGGGTACTAAGATCTACTAACTAGATCCTACCATCTACTTGCAATAAAAATAAATAATAAAAATTTAAAAAGTATAAAAATAAATTGGTACTAAGATCTACTAATTAGATCCTAGCATCTACGTGCAAAAAATAAAAGACAAAAATTTAAAGTGCAGAAAAATAAATTTTACAATAATTGAAATTGAAATTCAAGTATAAAAATTTTTAAAAAAATAATAAAATAAAATAAAATAAAACTGTAACAAAGATCTGAAGTTGATCAGCCAAGCCTCGTCAGGAAGATGGTTGATGATCTCTCCATCTTCTGTCGTACTCCGTAGAGCGAATCAACTTCTCTCTTTCTTTTTCTTGGATCCCTAAAGCTATTTTATTTTTTTTCTATTTTTTTTGTACTTTTTACTTAATTTTTTTTGCTCCCAAAGCTTATTCTCGGATTCTCTATTTATAGATAATTTTTTTATAATTTTTTGGTAGGAAAAGGAGTCCTAAAACCCTTAGAAATCATATTAATCCCCCTAGAAATATTCCTGGCCATCGGATTAGCTTCGGACTGCCCAGATTTGATCAAAATCCATAGTTTTAATCCTTATCAAAGTCAAATCGAATGTCAGTCATTGGATCTACATTTTGATGAAGTTCTGACCGTTGGATCATACAATTTAAATCCTTAACACAGTCGGGAGCGTCCTCAGCCGTTCGATTGCATGATGGATCACTTTTGGGCCATTGGATCGCACAAAAACCACTCTTTATAAACCGACAATGGATTCTGACCGTCAGATCTAGGTCGAAATGAATTTTAGCCGTTGGATCGCATCCAGAATCTTTCTCTCATTGTGAGCCGCATCTGTGGACCACGTGAAGTTTTCTGTGGACCGCGCCTTGGCTCTGTGGATCGAGCGATCGGTCCACCGTGCACTGGAGACTATTTTCTTTATTTTTTAGGATATTTTAGCTCTATTTTTGCTCCAATTTTTATCTAAAAAATTAGAAAAAATATGCATTAAATTTTTCAAAATTTTTTTTATTTTGATGCTTAAATTGCTCAATTAAATTAACATCTATTTTTTTATAAATATATCTAATTTCATATTTTTTTTTCAAAATCACTTATTTTTTAAGAAAATTCAATAAATTCATAAATTAAGATTTTTAAGAAGATGTTAGCACCATAAATTATCAAAAATACCTTCAATAAATATAAAAATATACCACTTATCAAAGATAAATTATAATAAATATCTTATCGCATCCCATATGCGATTGGCTTGTAGGGCATTATTCTTTCAATCTTTCACTTGCACTTAAAGCTAATCGCCCCTATACTTGATACCCATACTATCAAGGTGGCGGTCAAACTACTGCATTGACAAGGCCTTAGTGAATAGATCTGCTATATTGTTCTTGATGTCAACTCACTCCACGATCACATCACATCTTTCGATAATTTTCTGAACGAGGTGGAACCATCTTAGGATGTGCTGGGATTTATGGTGAGACCTTGGTTCTTTGGCTAGAGCAACTGCCCTAGTATTATCACAATAAAGGGGCACTGATTATTCAATCTTCAAAATCACACCCTACTTTGTGATGAATTTCTTCATCCTGATAGCCTCCTTAGCAGCCTCACTTGCAGCAATATACTCAGCCTTAGTGATCGAGTCAGTAATCATTTATTGTTTGGAACTTTTCCAACTTACTGCACCACCATACTGGGTGAACACATATCTAGATATTGATTTGCTATCATCCAAATCAGATTGAAAACTAGAATTGGTATAACCTTTCAGTTTTAAGTTAGATCCATCAAATATCAAAAAAATATCTCTAGTCCTTCTCAAGTACTTAAATATATTTTTCACAGCTTTCCAATGATCCTCCTCTGGATCAGCCTAAAATTTGCTTACAATGCCCAAGGCATAAGTAACATCAGGTCTGGTATATAACATAGCATACATTATTGATCCTACAGTCAAAGCATAAGGAATAGAACTCATTCTATTTCTCTCTTTAGGTGTCTTAGGAGACATCTTCTTAGAGAGTTGTATGCCATGACCTATGGGCAAGTAACCTCTTTTACTTCCCTCCATGTTGAACCTCTTCAACACAAGGTCAATGAACCTAGATTGGGACAAGCCTAGCATCCTATTCGATCTATCCCTATAGATCTTAATACCAAATATATAGGATGCCTCACTGAAGTCTTTTATGAAAAACTTTTGTGATAGCCAAATCTTGACCGATTGCAACATCGGGATATCATTCTCAATGAGTAGTATGTCGTCCATATACAAGACTAAGAAGACAATAGCACTTCCACTATTCTTCTTGTACACACAAGGTTCATCCACATTTTTGATGAAGCCAAACGATTTGACTGTCTCATCAAAATGGATATTCTAGCTCCTTGATGCTTGCTTTAATCCATAAATGGATCTATTCATCTTGCATACCTAATTTATTCTCCCACTTGAGATAAATTTCTCTGACTAAGTCATATAGACTTCTTCCTCAAGGTTTTCATTGAGAAAGGCAGTCTTGATATCCATCTGTCATATCTTATAGTCATGGTATGTTGCTATAGCAAGCATTATCTGAATAGACTTGAGTATGGCTACCGACGAAAAGATTTTTTCATAATCAACCCCTTATTTTTGCTTGAAATCTTTTGCCACAAGCCTGGCCTTATAGGTCTCTACCTGGCCATCTGCTCCAATCTTCTTTTTGAAGACCTATTTGCAGCCTATTGCGGTCACACCCTCAGGTGCATCAACCAAAGTCTATACTTGGTTGACATACATGGAGTTCATTTCAGATTTTATGGTATTTAGCCATTTGTCAGAGTCATTACTTATGACAGCTTCCGAATAGATAGTAGGATCATCATTCTTAATAATGTGGGTTGTGTTGTCATTCTCAATGACAAACCCATACCTGAGTGGTACACTACGTACTCTACTCGACCTTCAGAGAGGAGGTGTGTGTAGTGGCTGTGCCTCAACAATGCGCACATCTGGTTGAGAACTATTTGGTAAATCTTGGATGGATTGTAGGTTTTGAACTTCCTCAAGTTCAACAGGCCTCCCCTTGCCTCCTTCTTGGACAAACTCTTTTGCCAAAAAAATGGCATGCCTACCTACAAACACCTTTTGTTGAGTAGGGTTATAGAAGTAGTATCCTATACTCTCTTTGGGATAACCTACAAACCTATATTTTTCTGATCTAGTATCCAGCTTATGTCCATCAACATTTTTCACATAAGTCGGGCAACCCCAAATCTTAAGATTCTTAAGATTAGATCTTTCTTCTTTCCATATTTCATATGAAGTGCTAGAAGTAGATTTCAAAGACACTTTATTTAAGATATACATTGCAGCCTTGAGGGCATATCCCCAAAAGGATACCGAAAGATTCGTGAAATACATCATAATCCGTACCATATCAAATAAGATATGATTCTTCCTCTCCATAATTTTATTTAATTGTGAAGTATAAGGAGGTGTCCATTGAGAGAGCAATCCATTTTATTTCAAATAATCGAGAAACTCACTGGATAAGTATTCTCCTCCTTGATTCGATCGAAGAGTTTTAATACTTTTACTAGTTTATTTTTTGACCATTCTTTGATCCACTTTAAATTTGTCAAAAGCTTCAGATTTGTATTTCATTAAATACACATATCCAAACCTAGACCTATCATCAGTAAACATGATGAAGTAAGAGTATCCACCTCTGGCTTGAGTCGATATTGGACCACATACATTAGTATGTATAAGGCCCAAAATGTCACTCGTCTGATCTCCATGTCCAGTAAATGGAGTCTTGATCATTTTTCTTATGAGACAAGATTCACAAGTTTCATATGATTCATAATCATAAGGATCAAAAAAATTATTTTTGTATAACTTGTTAATCCTTGACTCATTTATATGGCCAAATCGGTAGTGCCAAAAGTATGTGATATTCACATCTTCTCTCTTTCTTTTCTTCATATTATCAATATAAAAAATAATATCATTAAGTGAAAGAAACATAAGATCATTATCAATAAAAGTACTTCTATAATATTCGTTAGAAAAATAAATGGAATAACTATTGTTCTTTGTAATTATTTCAAAATCTTGTTTCAATAATAATGGTACAGAAATAATATTTCTAACAATATCTGAAATATAATAACAGATCTTCAATTTCAAAACTTTGTCCGAAGGTAACTTCAAAACTCTGATTCCTATGGCTTCAGTCTGAATGAACTTTCCACTAGTGCTGAATAGCTCGAAGTCACTTTTATTTAGATTCTTTATTTTCTGTAGACCCTGCAATGATTTATAAAGATGTGAACCACAAGCGGTATCTAATACCTAAGAATCTAAAAATGAAGTACTTAATGATAAACTAGTTTGTATCATATACAAATCTTTAGCAACATTTGCTGATTTCATAGTTGCAAGGTACTCCTTGCAATTCCTTTTCCAGTGGCCCTCCTTGCCACATTGATAACAAGTACCTTTGGTGGAGACCTTCTTTACCTTCTTCTTAGAGATGCTAGTCTTAGGGTTTATCTTTTTCTTAGAACCCTTCTTTACCTTCTTCTTACTGATCTTATCAACATGAAGGACTTGAGCCTTTTTACCCTTAAAATAGCTCTTTGCTGTTTTTAGCATGTTCAGCAGTTCAGGCCAACTAATGTTTAGTTTCTTCATATGATAATAACAAACAGAGAAAAAGTGTCAGAAAGAGACTGCAGGATCAAATCCTAACTTAGTTCACCATCCATGGCAAAACACAGCTATCCTAGATGAGTGATCAAATCAATCATCTTTAGGACATGAGTTTGCATGAAGGTACCTTCAGCATGCATGCATGAAACAACCACTTTGATATCTCATATCGAGCAGTTCGACTTTGTTCCTCGTATAACTCTTTAAAGTTAAAGAAAATAGAGGGAACATCCATGTCCTCATGCTGTCTCTGGAGCTCATTACTCATAGAAGTAGGAATGATGCATTTGACAGTCACACTATCATCTTCTACATCTTATATGTGACCCTTTCCTCCTCGAAAGCATCTTCTCCAAAAGAATCTGGAGCAAGTGTATCCAGAATATAGAAGACTTTCACTTAAGTGAGAACAATTCTCAAGTTTTCTAGTCAGTCGACATAGTTGGGTCCAGTCAATTTGTTTGCATCTAGGATACTTCTAAGTGAAAGTAAGGATGCCATGAATGTAGTTAGTTTACAACAACAAGAACATAATATAAGTGGACAACTCATGATGACATGCACAACTAGACTAAGATTTTTATCTAATTGTACCTTCTACTACTTTATCGAACTTCATACCCCTCAAATATAAAAATTGAGAAATATTCTAATATTTCTTTGTGGGATTGAGATCTCTATTCCTCACAAACACTTTGTGGATAGCACAACAAGTATTTATGAGTTTAAGAGTAGGTAACTCTTTATCAATTGTACCTCTACAATTCTCAACATCTTTTTTTCTAGCCTTTTAATCACATATAGTCTTGTGGATAGTACAACAAACTATAGTATTCTAGTTAAGTTGACCCTTCAATCCTATATTGTCATACTTAAACAATGCTGCCCTTGTGGATAGCACAACAAAGTAATACTATTCAAATATGTCATAAGCATCAATATGCACTTGATCAACACCATGTCAATTTTTATAGTAAGCCTTGTGGATAGCATAACAAGCTCACTAAGATCTTGACATACTCTATCGACCAATTTTGAAGGAAGACCCTTGTAATGTCTACATCACTAATCAATCTAAGTTCAAAAATCAACAAGACCAAATTGATCAGGTAAGTAGGTGGGAGGCTCCCCGTAGCTTTTCTATACACCAACAGAGTTGGTTAGGCCAGCATACAAATCTAATTAGAAAACCATCTATCACACTTTTCTCGACATCAATTGATCTTAAGAATTTGATTTTTGATTAAAAAATGAATCTCGATATTATAACTTAATATAATTTGATGAGGGACTTTAAACTGGTCTCGGTACATCTTAACAACAACCACATAAAATGTACACTACAAATTATGCAACTTGACATGCTTCTACTATTCTAAATAGCAATCATATGACATGCTAAAAATATATAAGGGTGCAATGGATATCAAAACATATGTCAAGCATATCAAAGAAAAAATAGCAAACTCTAATCACATTAGGCATGCTTTACACCCTTAACAATACATCAATTTGAGCATCATACAACCATGATAATACAAATTTTAAAATTATAATAAATTAATAATTTAATAATTGAAATTAAATATCATGGCATATATAAAGTCAAAAATAATTTTTGAGTTTAAAGGATTGATGCTATAAATCAATGCAAAATTTTTTAGCAAAATATGCACAAGAATGATTCTATGCACAACTATTGCATTTGTTTGATCGAATCAAATAAAGATGGCTTTGATACCATTGTTAGATTTTGACCATACAGCAGAAAATAATTTTTAAAATTTTAAAATCAGTAAATCAATAGTTTATCAAATAAAACTATCGAGCCAAACCCAAAACCCTTGAATCACTTTGCCGATCACGATCAAAGCAAATTCAAACATGCAAAGAGATAGAAAATTATACTTTAACTAATATAAAAAAGTGAAATGTTGGTATTTTCCACAAGACTCTAAGATAAAAATCTTTCAATGATGATCCACATGGAAGTTGGCCAAAGTCTTTCCCAACCAGTGCGCTACCACAGCCTTATCTTTTCAAGAACACTGCCAGCTTTGAACTTACATCACGATCGCACCAAAGCCCAGTTGCTTTTGGTCTCACCACTAGAATGACACTAAAAAGATGCTATTCAGATATCAAACAATTTAGGATTTAATTTTTAATTTTAATACATGAAAAAATCAAATCTTAAAGTACTCAAGCAACACTTGCTGAAAATCTCACCACCCATGTAACAACATTTGCCACTGAAAATTCCTTCTTTTTTTCCTCAAAATTTTTTTAAAATTTTTTATATATTTACCATGTTCCTCCTCTTAGTTTTAGATAAAAATCACCATAAGAAGCCATGTGGGGCATCCCCTATAAATAGGGGATGAGGGGATGTCTTATGGGATGAAGGGATGCCAACCTTTGGCGCTCGAACTTCCCACACACCAAATAAATTCACCGAGTGAATTTTTGGTGATCCAATTACTTGGACAAGAAGGAATCTTAGTCTTCTATGTGATATAAAAAAATTTAATAAATTTTTATGACAAAACATAGGATTTTTGATCGAGAATTTAAGGCAACACGTGTTAGTTAAGAGCCTTCTTTAAGAAGGACTCTTTACTTCACACGCCAAAAAAAAGGGGGGCGGCATTTATTTTTGTGTGTAGGTTTTAATGGTCATAGAGGACTCCTTCTCCACTTAAAATTGGTCTAAGTTGGATAAGGATCCAATCCAAATTGACCCAATCTCATTAGGTCAAAGTCAACTGGTCTAGGTTAGCTCAAACACTTTGATCTAAACCAATTTGGGAACTTGGGTTAATACAATGTGCTAGCATATCAAATTAACCCATAAAATTTTTATTAAACTCTAATTAGATCAAACTAAGGTTAAATTCTAAAGTGTATGACCCATTGGGTTCTAAATCTAGCTAGCAATGGATCCAGACTTTCGACGTAACCCTAATCCGATGAGATTAGGTCACCTAAAGAGTCCCAATCAACTTGGACTCTTCCAAATTGATTTCAGAATCAAATTCTTTCTATTTTGATGAGCCCACAAGTAAAGATTGATATCTAACAATATGTCATGACTATCCAAAAGATTTAAAATTTTGATAAAAAATTACCAAAATACCCTTCAGTGGCAAGTTTTCATATAATTCAATCCTTTAGTCAATCTCGATCAGAAGGCAATGATTTAATTGAAGATACATTTGAAATTTTTTTCTAATTATCATCCTACTTTAGCCAAAGACTTTTGAATCAACAACCTATGAGATCACATAGGATGTTCGCTCCTCTTATTAGGAGTGACTGATCCCTTGTTGATCACTCACAATCTCCATGCACTCTTCACCATATTCAGAGCACCCCACACAAGGATCAGAGAATCAAATTAGGTAGTGAACCAAAATATGGATCCAAGTACACAAAGTACCATGGGGACCTCAGGTCTAAGGATCACATACACAACTTTCACTAGAGAATTATCAGTTAACATGTAAATAAGACTCCATCGGATATTCTCTCATAAGTCAATTCAGTGAACTCATTCTCTAATGAGCATCCATATCTTTGTATTAGTGTCTCTACACAAGTGGTTGTGAGATCAACCATCCTCATTTCTAAGCATATATAGGACATGCCAGTCTTATCGATATCATTGATCTCTGACTTAATGTACTAATGATTAAAAATATTTTAGATTATGACTATCAAGAAATTAGGTCTCACTAGTGTGAACTCATCATGACCCTAAAACTATTGCCCAGACCTATGGGGTTCATTATAATCTTAAAATAAATAAGATGCAGTATATAATGAATCAAAAATATCTTATTTTATTAATAATAAATATCACTTACATGAGTTTGGAAGATAAATTATAATAAACATCCTATCGTATCCTATATGCGATTGACTTGTAGGGCATTATTCTTTCACCAGTCATATTTAGGATGCAGGGTGATCGCAGGATCGAATTGCACGATAACTTTTTACTAAAGGATATTTTTGATATTTCTATCAAAATTTTAAATCTTTCAGATAAATATGATATATTACTAGATATCAATTTTGTCTTGTAGATTTGATCGAATAAAAGAGTTTAATTTGATCATCAATTAGAAAGGGTTTTAATTGCTAAAATTGGATTAGCTTGATTGGACCTAGATTGGTTAGATTAAATTCTAATCAAATCAGACGGACTTACACTTTGACCCATTGTTGGCTAGATGTGAAATCCAATGGGTCACACATAAAGAAAATTGATCAGAGATCTAATTAGATTAGATCATGTTTGCAAGATAGACATGCTAGCACATGTTGCAAATCTTAGCTCCTTATTTCGAATCAGATTTGAAATTGATTCCAGATTGGGCTAATTAAATTCAAATTGAGTCAAACCAATTTTGAATTTGTGTTGGGTCAACCCGTAGCTGGATGAACCAGGGATTAGGCACCATATAACTAGGTTCCCATGTGCCAAAATTTTTTTCTTGTGTGTGGGATTTGTTTTTGTGCGTAAAAGACTTGTTCGCATCCCATGAGATGGGATGCCCATTCCTCATCTTTATCTCTTTATTCCATGCTAAAAAAAATACTTAGAGAATTGTGATTTAATTCTAGATGCAGAAGAGTCCTTCTATGGCTAAATTACTTCATGGTTTATTTGTGGAAATTTAATAATATTTGGAGACCTAGCCAAATCAATCCATGCACCTAATAAAGAGTCCATGTTGTTATGGACTCTTATCTAATTGTCATGCCTCCCCTCCTAGCTGAATTTTCTCCACACCATCATGGAATTAGCACCTCAATTTTGGTCCCTTGGATGGCCAAAAATTGCTGATGAATGGTGGAGAAAAATCCCGCACAGTGAAGCCTCGCGATGCATTGGAGAAACATCGAAAATTTTTTTCTGAAGAGACTTTCTGCATGAAGCATCTCTCGAATTCCTTTCTTGATGTTTGCCATGTGTCAAATGCTTCCAGATGGGTATGGAAATTTGACTTGGGGTGTGAGATAATCTGGATGGGCATGAGATGTCATGTGGAGAGGGTGCGAGTCAAATTTGAATGCATCTGATCACTAACTATTTAAAGAGGGTTGCGCCAGGGATTTGTTCATTCAAATTTTTAATTTCATCTCTTCTTTCTTATACTCTCTCCCTATTATCTAATTAGTCTCTTTTTTTTTCTTGTTAGGATAAGTCCAAAAATAGTAAGGACAAGTCTGATTTTAGAACAAGTGCCTAGGAAGAGATTTAAGAAAGATAAGGAGACAAGAAAGATAGAGATAGGAAGGATAGGAGGAGAAGAAGAAGGTCCTGAGGTTCTGCTACTCAAAAAAATTCTCAGAGTGAGAATTTTGAAGGTGGAATCATCCTAAAGAGTTGGTGTTTTGATCATCATCCTGTGTGGATCATCGTTGGAGGGCAAACATTTGAGCGCCTGGTAGAGGTTCTGCCAGAATTTTAGAATAAGCGTTGCAAGTATTCTTCTATACCTTATATTATATTATGAATATATTATATATGATTATTAATCATCAAGCAGGTACTGGTTTAAACGGTTTAATATTTAAGATTTCATAGTTTAAATTTTTGAAATCCATTATGCTTCTGCTGTGTATGTTCTCCCTGAAACTCTATAGTGGTATCAGAGCTAGTCTTGTTTAGTTCAATCATATATATATAGACAATATTCTTCATGTGATGCATATTATGATTTATGCTACAAAATTAATTATACTATAAATTATGCTTTCATATGATGATATAAATTAATACATATCTGATCCACCACTTCATCATTCTAAAATAAGGTTGTCCTAGCATAACAGGGTTATGCTGCAAGGTTGTCCTAGGATAATGAATGTTCATATGTTACACTGGCACATATAGAATATTTAATACTGATATATATTAGTATGTATTAGCATTATATAGTTAAAATATGCATGAGACCAAAGAAGCCCTTATAAAAAAATTATATTAAGTGGTAGTGATAAGCAACTATGGGTTAACCAATTCTTGATCAATTGATCAATTGGTGTCTAAGAAAGTACTAAAGATAGTTCTTTAATTAGTTTCGTTGACTGACCTAGTCAATTTATTGATGTCTAAGGAAAGCAAAGAGGAGACCCTCACATACTTACTTAGCCAATTTAATTAAGCGATCTTGAAATTAAAAAATTCTAATGTTGAAAATACTACTAGGGGCCTTCCTTCATGCTAGATTAATATTCCATCATGAACTATGATAAGCTTATTATGTTACCACAAGGCTTGTCATAAGGACTGATATAATATAATCCTGGTGCATAAATGATACTTATGGTAATTTTGAATGTACTGCTTTATTGTGTTACAACAAGGGCAATAATATTTAAATTTAACTGTATTGAAATAAAAGGTCTTACTTAACTAAATATTATAGCTTGTTGTATTACCATAAGGCTAATAATATTTTAGAGGCCAAGATCAAATATTGAGAATTGCATGAGATGCAATTGAAAAGAGTTTCCTACCTATGAACTCATAAGGGTTTGTTGTGTTACCACAAGATCATTATAAGGAATTAGGGTCTCAATCCCACTAAGATAAATATACAATATGTCTCGTTCATCATAGTAGAGGGTTATGATGTTCGATAAAATAGTGAGAGGCACAATTAAATCTAAAGACCTTATTTAATTGTGTAAGTCATCATGAGTTGTTTGCTTATGTAATATCTTTATTTATTGTAGATTAAATTCTACAAATGGCATCTTCATTATCATTATGAGGAATTTTAGATTCCAACAAGTTGATCGATCCTAATTACATAGACTGGTTGAAAATTTTAAAAATTATACTCACTAAAAAAAGCTCTCTTATATTCTTGATGTCTCTGAACCACAAGAGATTGGGGATGATGCCACTGAGGAGGTATTATCCACGTACAAGATGTGAAAGAATGATAATTTAACTGTCAAATGTATCATACTGGCCTCTATGAGTAATGAATTGCAGAGGCAGCATGAGAGCATGGATACTCAATTCATACTCCTCAATCTTAAAGAGTTGTATGGAGAACATAGTAGGACTGCTAGGTATGAGATATCTAAGTAGTTATTTCATGCTAGAATGACTGAGGGGTCATCTGTATAAGACCATGTCCTGAAGGTCATTGACCTGATCACCAGATTGGATCAATTGGATTTTGTGATGGATGAAGAATTAAGTCAAGATTTGATCCTGCAATCTCTTCCTGAATTATTCGCTCAATTTGTCATGAATTATCACATGAACAAATTGAATACCTCTTTGTCTGAGCTGTTAAACATGCTTAAAATAGTTGAGAGCCACATAAAAAAGAAAAAGACTTCACTTCTTCTTGTGGGTAAAACCATTAAGAAGAAATCAGGCTTTAAGGGTTCAAAGAAAGTATTGAACCCTAAGGGTGGCAAGATGAAGAAGGAGAAGAAAGTCTCTGGACAAGATACTTGCTTTCACTGCTATAAGGCAGGACATTGGAAAAGAAATTGCAAGTTTTATCTTGCAACTATAAAGGCTGGTGCAAGTGACAGACCAAAAAGTATGTATGAGATACATACAATCTTGTCATTAAGTTCTTCCAATTCAAACTCTTGGGTGTTAGATACCGCCTGCAGTTCTTATATATATAAGTTATTGCAGAGGCTGCAGAACATTAGAGTTTTAAAGAAGAATGACTTCGAGCTCTACGGTGCTGGAGGAGAGTCCATCCAAGTAAAAGCTATAGGGACATATATATTGAAGTTACCTTCTAGAAAGATCTTAGAGCTAGAAAATTGTTATTTACCTAAGATCATTAGGAATATTATTTCTATACCATTGCTATTGCAATGAGATTTTGAAATAAATGAAAAGTGTAATAGTTGCTCAATTTTTTTTCTAATAAAATCTTTTGTCATAATGTTGTTAATAATGATCTTCTAATTTTATCTAATGATAATGTTTTACATATTGATGAAAGTAAAAAATGAAAGAGAGAAAAAATAAATAATACTTTACTTTGGTATTGTCAATTTGATCATATAAGTGAGACGAGAATTAATAAGTTATATAAAAAAGAGTTCTTTGATCCTTATGATTATGAATCATTAGGAACTTGTGAATCTTGTCTTATGGGTAAAATGACTAAGACTTTATTTAGTAGATATAGAGAAAGGACAAGTGAGTTATTAGGACTTGTACATACTGATGTATGTGGTCCTATGACAATTGAAACTAGAGGAGGATACTCTTATTTTATTATGTTCACTGATAATTTATCTAGATTTGGATTTGTATATCTTATGAAATATAAATTCAAAGTCTTTGATAAATTTAAAGAGTATCAAAGTATGGTCGAGAAATAAATTAAAAAAATATTAAAATTTTTTGATCTGATCGAAGAGGAGAATACTTATCCAATAAATTTTTAGATCATCTTAAAGAAAAAAAAATTCTCTTAAAGTGGACCCCTTCATATATACCACAGCTAAATAATGTAGTAGAGAGAAGAAATCATACTTTATTAAATATGGTGCAGTCCATGATGTGCCTTACAAACTTGTCTATTTCTTTTTGGGGATATACCCTAGAGATTGCTATATATGTCCTGAACAGAGTACCTTCAAAACTATACCAAGCACTCCATATGAGATATGGAGAGGAAAAAAGCCTAATCTTAACTATCTTAAGATATGGGGCTGTTCAACTTATGTTAAAAGAAACTTTGGACATAAGTTGAGTGCTAGAGCAGATAAATGCTTATTTATAGGTTATCCTAAAAAGAGTATAGGATACCGCTTTTACCATCCTACTGAATAAAAGATGTTTGTCACTAAACATGCCACTTTTTTGGAAAAAAATTTATCCTAAAAAGAGGCAGTGGGAAGAAAATTAAATTTAGAGAAGTTCAAGACCTACAAATAGAAGTACAAGATACTTCTCAACTAGAAGTACCCATTAATAAGGTTCAATCATAAAATACATCTCCTCTCTAAAGGTCAGATAGAGTGCGAAATCCATCTCTAAGGTATGGATTCATTGTTGAGAATAATGAAGCCCACATCATTAAGAATGATGAACCTTTGATCTATATAGAAGTTGTCATGAGTAGGAATTCAGATAAATGGCTGGAGGCTATGAAATCCAAAATGAGCTCTACATACTCCAATCAAGTATGGACTTTGGTTAATGCACCAGAGGGTGTGACCCCTATTGGATGCAAATGGGTCTATAAAAAAAAGATTGGAGCAGATGGCCAAGTTGAAACCTATAAAGCTAGATTGGTGGCTAAAGGTTTCAGGCAGAAACAGGATATTGATTATGATAAAATATTTTCATCTGTTGTCATGCTCGAATCTATACAGATTATGCTTGCGATAACAGCATACCATGATTATGAAATTTGGCAAATAGATGTAAAGACCGCCTTCCTTAATGGTTATCTTGAGAAAAAAGTTTACATATCTCAGTCAAAAAGATTTGTCTCAAAAAAGAGAACAAGTCAGGTATGCAAGCTTAAGAAATCTATTTATGGATTAAAGCAGGCCTCGAGGAGTTAGAACATCCACTTTGATATTACAGTCAAAGAGTTTGGCTTTATCAAAAATATAGATGAATCTTATATATACAAGAAGACTAGTGGGAGGGACATTGTCTTCTTAGTTTTATATGTGGATGATATACTTCTCATTCGAAATGATATCCCAATGTTACAATTGATCAAGACCTGGCTATCAAGTAAGTTTTTCATAAAAGATTTGGGCAAAGCATCCTATATACTAGGTATAAAGATCTATAAAGATAGATCTAAGAGGATATTAGGCTTGTCTCAATCCAGGTATATAGATTTGTGCTAAAAAGGTTTAGCATGGATGGGAGTAGGTTACTTACCCATGAGTCAAGGCATACATCTCTCTAAAAAGATGTTTCCTAAAATATCAGAAGAGAGAAATAGAATGAGTTCTATTCCCTATGCTTCGGCAGTAGGGTCGATCATGAATGCTATGCTATGTACCAAACCTAATGTTGCCTATGCCTTAGGTACAATTAGTAGATTCAGGCTGATCTAGGAGAGGATCATTAGAAAGCAGTGAAAAATATTCTTAAGTACTTGAGAAGGACTAAGATATTTTTCTGGTATATGGAGAATCTGATCTGAAACTAGAAGGCTATTCTGACTGTAGTTTCTAAGCAGACCCTGATGATAGCAAATCCACTTTAGGGTATGTCTTTACTCTAAATGGTAGAGCAGTAAGTTAAAAAAGTTCTAAGCAGCAGACTATAGCTAACTCAACCACTGACGTAGAGTATATAGCTATAAGTGAAGCCACCAAGGAAGCTATCTAGGCAAAGAAGTTTATCACTGAGTTGGGTGTCATTTCTGAGATTGAGAATCCAGTACTACTTTACTGTGATAATACTAGAGTAGTTGCTCAAGCAAAGGAACTGAGGTCTTATCATAAATTCAAGTACATTCTAAGGTGCTTCCATCTCGTTCGTGAAATAATCGAAAGACAAGATGTAGTCATTGAACGAGTAGAAACAAAGAACAATATAGTAGACCCGTTCACTAAGGCTCTACCACAGCAGTAGTCTTCGATTGTATGGAGATAAAATATAAGGGCAATTGGCTTTAGTGCAAGTGGGAGATTGAAAGAAATATGTCCTACAAGCCAATCGAAATTTATATTTTGATGATTTTTTCTTGTAATCTTTCAGACTCATATAATTGATATTTTATAAATATAAGGCATTTATTTTTCATCATATGCTGTATCTTACTTTTATAATGATTATGATGAACTTCATAAATCAGGACAATGACTTTAGAGTTATGATGAGATCATACCTATGAGACTTAAAATCCTAAAAATCTTGATTTAGAATATTCCTAGTCATAGGAGCATTGAGTAGGAGATCAATGTTTCGGATAGACTGACACTTTCTATGTATGCTCGATGAAGAGGGTGGCGGATCTCATAAGCTACTTGTGTGAGACACTAATACAAGAATGTAGGTGCTCATTAGAGAATGAGTTCACTAAATTGATCTGATTTAAAAAATATCTTGTGAAATCTATTTACTAGTCAAAAGATGTTTTCTTATAATGGGAGTTGTGCATATAATCCTTTGATCTGAGACTACCATAGAACCTTGTATACATGAATCTATATTTTGGTTCATACTTATTCATGACTTAGTCATGTATGGGATGATCTGGATATGGTGGACTGTGTATGGAGGTTGTGAGTAGATCAATATGAAATCGATCACTCTTGGTGAGAAGAGATCGCATCCTATTTGCTCTAATCGATTGATGATTCAGGAAGCCTTTGATCGAAGTAAGATAAAAATTAAAAAGAGTTTCTAATATTTTATAAATTGAATCATCATTAAAGATTAAGAAAAATTTGAATATGATATTGGATTTGACATCATTCCATATCCAGAGTCATATTGAGGATGCATGGTGAATGCAGGATCGAATTGCATAGTAACTTTTCACAGAAGGATATTTTTATCAAAATTTTATATCTTTTAGATAAACATGATACATTGCTAGACGTCAATATTGTCTTATGGGTTTGATCGAATTAAAGAGTTTAATTCGATCACCAATTAGAAAAAATTTTAATTGCTGAAATCAGATTAGTTCGATTAGACCTAGATCGGTTAGATTAAATTTTAATAAAATCAAACTGACTTGCACTCAGATCTACTACTGACTAGATGTGGAACCTAATGGGTCACATAGAAAGAGAATTGATCAAGGGTCTAATTGGATTAGATTATGTTTGCAAGATAGACATGCTAGCACATGTTACAAATCCTAGCTTCTTGTTTCGAATCGGGTTCGAAATTGATTCCTAATTGGGCTAATTAAATCCAAATTGAGTCAAACCACCAATTTTGGATTTGTGTTGGGTCAATCCATATAACCAAATTCTCACATGCCAAGAATTTTTTCTTATGCATGGGATTTGTTTTTGTGCACAAAAGACTTGTTGGCGTCCCATGAGATGGGATGCCCATTCATCATCTTTATCTCTTTATTCCATGCTGAAAAAAGACTCAGAGAATCATGATTTAATTCTAGGTGGAGAGGAGTCCTTCTATGGTGAAATCACTTCATGGTTTATTTGTGAAAATTTGATAATATTTGGAGATCTAACCAAATCAATCCATGCGCCTAATAAAGAGTCCATGTTGTTAAGGACTCTTATCTAATTGTCACACCTCTCCTCCTATCTGAATTTTCTCCATGCCATCATGGAATTAGCAGCTCAATTTTGGTCCCCTGGATGGCCAAAAATCATTGATGAATGGTGGAGAAAAATTCCACCCAGTGAAGCCTCGCAACGCATCGAAGAAACATCAAAAAAATTTTTCTGAAGAGACTTTCTGTGCGAAGCATCTCTCGGATTCTTTTCTTGATGTTTGCCATGTGTCAAATACTTTCAGATGGACATGAAAATTTGACTTGGGATGTGTGATAATCTGGATGGGTGCGAGATGTCGCATGGAGAGGGCAGAGTCAAATCTGAATGCATCCGACTGCTAACTATTTAAAGGGGACTGCGTCGGAGATTTGTTTATTCAGATTTCTAATTCCATCTTTTCTTTCTTATACTCTATCCCTATTATCCAATTAGTCTCTTTCTTCCCTTATTAGGATAAGTCCAAAAATAGTAAGGATAAGTCTGATTTTAGGACAAGGGCCTAGGAAGAGATTTAAGGAAGACAGGGAGACAAGAAAGGTAGAGATAGGAATGCTAGAAGGAGAGGAAGAAGGTCCTGAGGTTCTGCTACCCAAGAAAATTCTCAGAGTGAGAATTTTAGAGGAGGAAATATCCTAAGGAGTTGGTGTCCTGATCATAGTCCTGTATGGATCACCGTTGGAGGGCGAATATTTGGGTGCCTGGTGGAGGTTCTACCAGAATTTTAGAATATGCATTGCAGGTATTCTTCTATACCTTATATTATGTCATGAATATGTTATATATGATTATTAATCATTGAGGAGGTACTGGTTTAAAGGTTTTAATGCTTAAAATTTTATAGTTTAAATTTTTGAAATCCATTATGCTTTCATTGTGCATGTTCTCCATGAAATCCTACACTTTTGAGGACCACCAGCTCCAAAAGGAGCCAGTGCATATTGTGGGAGGTTCATCTACGGGTCATCAATCCTCTAAGAGAGAAAAGAAGAAGTAGGTGTAAAAAACTCGTGCTGCTAATTCAAAGCAGAGCAAAATATTGAAAGTTGATAAGAGCTAAGTAGAATATTTTTTCTACAAGAAGTTGGATCATTTGAAAAGGAATTGTCCTACTTACATAGCTATCCTTGATCTAAACAGCCCTAAGAACAAGAGAAAGAAGCAAACAGTTGCTTCACAAAGTACTTACTTGATAACACCTTATAATTTCTTTGTTTATGATACTACTATCTGGATATTGGATATCAAAAGTCTGATTAATATGTGCAATTCATTATAGGGACTGTAGCTAAGTAGGAAGTTTCGTGAGGGTGAGTGGTTCTTGAATGTTGGAGATGGAAGTCTTGTTCTAGTCCTGGCTTTGGAAATTTTACAGTTTGTCTTTGAGTCTAGTACTATCATGTTAGATAATTGTCATTATTGTCCTTCCTTTTTGATGAATATCATCTCTGTAGGCCTTTTGGCTAAACTTGATTTTATGTTTATAATAAAGAATGATTTTTGTGATATCATTATGAATGATACTGTAATTATGTGAGGATAATTAAAATATGGTATCTACATAATATCACAGCCTATTGGTATAATCTACACATCTAGTAAGCACCCTAAAATAGATAATGCCAGTAAATTCTACCTTTGGCATTATAGACTTGGTCATATGAACAAGAATAGGATTGACAGGTTAATCAAGGAGCGTATCCTTGAAATAGATGATTGTAAATCATTACCAACCTACGAAGCCTGTCTACTTGGTAAGATGACTAAATCACCTTTAAAAAAAAAAGGCGAAAGAGCCAATGATGTCCTAGGTCTAATACATACTGATGTATATAGACCTATGAACATAAGTGCCAGAGGAGGATACTACTGCTTTATCACGTTTATGGATGACCTATCGAGGTATGGGTATATCTATCTTATGAAGCATAAATCAGAATTATTCAAAATATTTAAATGATTTCATAGTGAAGTAGAGAAACAGATCGAAAAGAGTATTAAGATCCTTCAATCAGATCGAGGAGGTGAATACCTCACCAGTGACTTCCTGACATATCTAAAAGAGAATAAAATTCTCTCACAGTGGATCCCTCTTGAAACACCATAATATAACTTGATATTAGAAAGGAGTAATCGAACCTTATTAGACATGGTCTGATCCATAATGGACTTTATGAGTCTACCAATCTCCTTTTGGGGATATGCTCTAGAAGCTGCCTGCTATATTCTAAGTAAGGTGAGGAGCAAGTTTGTTGATAAAACTCTGTATGAGATATGGACTGGGCATAAGTTTGTGCTTTCACGCCTTAGTGTTTGGAGGTGTTTAGCTTATATCAAGCATTTAAAGACAGATAAGCTTGGATCTAAATTCGATAAATACTTATTCGTAGGGTACCCAAAAGAAACTAAGAGGCACTACTTCTATCTTACTAAAGATCTGTTAGGTATAAAAAACCCCCCAGCCGAAGTTCGTGACAGGAGTGACCCTCCGGGGATCCTACCGACTTTCGACCTCTGATGACATCTCTCTGAGCCTCCCTGGCGATCGAGCCTCCACAACGCTCCCAAGTTTTGCCGACGGACAAGCCCCCGCCAGCGTCGATTGGATTCTTTGCGACGCCCGGACTCCTACGGGAGCCGGACCTCATCCCCGACCTCAGCTGCTGGAAGACTTCGTCCGAACTCCTACGGGAGCCAGACTTCGCCCCCAACTTCAACTGCTAGAAGACTTCGTCTGGACTCCTACGGGAGCCGGACTTCGCCCCCAACTTCAATTGCATGGTAAACTTTGTCTGGACTCCTACGGGAGCCAGACTTCGCCCCCAAATTCAATTGCATGGTAAACTTCGTCCGGACTCCTACGGGAGCCGGACTTCGCCCCTGACTTTAATTGCAGGTAGACTTCGCCCAGACTCCCACGGGAGCCGAACCTCATCCCCGACTCCGACCGCAGGAAGACTTCGTCCAGACTCCTACGGGAGCCGGACCTCATCCCCGACTTCAACTGCTGGAAGACTCCGTCCGGACTCCTACGGGAGCCGGACTTCGCCCCCAACTTCAATTACTGGTAGACTTCATCCGGACTCCTACGGGAGCCGGACCTCATCTCCAACTTCAACTGCTGGAAGATTTCATCCGGACTCCTACGGGAGCCGGACTTCGCCCCCAACTTTAATTGCAGGTAGACTACGCCCGGACTCCTACGGGAGCCGGACCTCATCCCCGACTTCAACTACTGGAAGACTTCGTCCGGACTCCTACGGGAGTTGGACTTCGCCCCCGACTTCAATTGCATGGTAAACTTCGTCCGGACTCCTACGGGAGCCGGACTTCGCCCCCGACTTTGATCGCAGGTAGACTTCGTCCGGACTCCTACGGGAGCCAGACTTCGCCCCCAACTTCAATTGCATGGTAAACTTTGTCCGGGCTCCTACGGGAGCCGGACTTCACCCCTGACTTTAATTGCAGGTAGACTTCGCCCGGACTCCTACGGGAGCCGGATCTCATCCCCGACTTCAACTGCTGGAAGACTTCATTCGGACTCCTACGGGAGTCGGACTTCGCCCCCGACTTCAACTGCTGGTAGACTTCGTCCAAACTCCTATGGGAGCCAGACTTTGCCCCCAACTTCAACTGTTGGTAGACTACGCTCGGACTCCTATGGGAGCCGGACCTCATCCCCGACTTCAACTGCTGGAAGACTCCGTCCGGACTCCTACGGGAGCCGGACTTCGCCCCCAACTTCAATTACTGGTAGACTTCATCCGGACTCCTACGGGAGCCGGACCTCATCTCCAACTTCAACTGCTGGAAGATTTCATCCGGACTCCTACGGGAGCCGGACTTCGCCCCCAACTTTAATTGCAGGTAGACTACGCCCGGACTCCTACGGGAGCCGGACCTCATCCCCGACTTCAACTGCTGGAAGACTTCGTCCGGACTCCTACGGGAGCTGGACTTCGCCCCCGACTTCAATTGCATGGTAAACTTCATCCGGACTCCTACGGGAGCCGGACTTCGCCCCCGACTTTGATCGCAGGTAGACTTCGTCCGGACTCCTACGGGAGCCAGACTTCGCCCCCAACTTCAATTGCATGGTAAACTTTGTCCGGGCTCCTACGGGAGCCGGACTTCACCCCTGACTTTAATTGCAGGTAGACTTCGCCCGGACTCCTACGGGAGCCGGATCTCATCCCCGACTTCAACTGCTGGAAGACTTCATTCGGACTCCTACGGGAGTCGGACTTCGCCCCCGACTTCAACTGCTGGTAGACTTCGTCCAAACTCCTATGGGAGCCAGACTTTGCCCCCAACTTCAACTGTTGGTAGACTACGCTCGGACTCCTATGGGAGCCGGACCTCATCCCCGACTTCAACTGCTGGAAGACTTCGTCCGGACTCCTACGGGAGCCGGACTTTACCCCCGACTTCAATTGCATGGTAAACTTCGTCCGGACTCCTACGAGAGTCGGACTTCACCCCCGACTTTGATCATAGGTAGACTTCGTCCGGACTCCTACGGGAGCCGGACTTCGCCCCCAACTTCAATTGCATGGTAAACTTCGTCTGAACTCCTACGAGAGCCGGACTTCGCCCCGGACTTTAATTGCAGATAGACTTCGCCCGGACTCCCACGGGAGCCGAACCTCATCCCCGACTCTGACCGCAGGAAGATTTTGTCCGGACTCCTACGGGAGCCAGACTTCGCCCCTGACTTCAATTGCAGGTAGACTTCGCCCGGACTCCCACGGAAGCCAGACTTCATCCTTGACTTCGACCATAGGAAGACTTCGCCCGGACTCCCACAGAAGCCGGACTTCGTCCCTGACTTCGACCACAGAAAGACTTCGTTTGGACTCCCACGGGAGCCAAACTCCGAGCTCCTACTACAAGCGACCCACTCCGAGTTTTCGCTGCAAACGATCTACTTCAAATTTCTACCACGAGCGGTCCATGCCGAATTCCCACCGTAAACCTTCGCTCAAGCTTCCATTATGGATGAATTCCTTTCGGATTTCTATTGCAGACCGGCCTTGGCCGAGCCTCCTCAACAAATGATCCCCGTCCGGGCTTCTTTGGAGATCGGGCTCCAACTGAGACCTGGACCCCCTGGCAGGCCGCAGTAATGGCCACGACTCTGCTCCACTTCCTGCGACAGATTCTGCGCGGCTCCATCACTCCCTGACAGGCCGCATTAATGGCCACGACTCTGCTCCACTTCCTGCGACGAATTCCGCACGGCTCCATCACTCCCTGGCAGACCGCAGTAACGGCCACGATCTTGCTCCACTTCCTACGATGGATACCGCCAGTTCCTCCACCCTCTGGCAAGTCGCGATAATGGACGTCGCTCCACTCCCCGTAATAGACTCCACGTGGCATGTCCCGATGATGGTCACGATTTCACTCCACTACTCTTCGCAACAAACTCCTCCTGACCCTGGGCAGCCCACTGCCAGACGGTTACAAACATCACTATCAGTCTATTGCCCACTCCGCCTATAAAAGGGGGACCCCAGATACGTTATTCTCTAAGCTCTATTTTCTATCCCAAAACTCTGCTAAAATTTTCGTTCGAGCACTCCATTCTTGTTGAGGCAGAGAACTGACTTGAGCGTCGGAGGGTCTTGCCAGAGCAACCCCAACTCCGGTTTAGACTTCTTTTGCAGGTCCCAGCGGCGATCGTGACTCCCTCAACTCCAGCTTCTCCGGCGCAGGCGGATTTTTGCACCAACAGGATTGGCGCTAGAGGAAGGGCCTGTGTCTTCGCAGCACCCTTGTTCTTAAAGGAGCGCTCAACGGGACCGCCTCCGGTCATCTTTTCCGACATCCACTCCTCCTTCACCCACTAGGTCTTTGCCCGATGCCTCCCCGCAAAGCATCCACGCGGTGATCCACGGCCTCTGTGGCCAGATCTCAGGCTTCAGCCTCACCTCCAGTCTCCCAGCCTCTACCCCCTCCTCCGGCAACGGCGATCGATGCAGAGCAATTCGACCTACTGGTGTAGCAGGTCAGAGGCCTCACTGAAGCTGTGCAGGCCATGCAACAGCAGCAGCAGCCACAGGCATCGGTGCGATCAGAAAGAGCATCGCCAGAACTCCAAAATCTGACGGTGGGATGGGCCACTTGGGCCAGCCGCCCAATCTTTCTCGGAAAGATGAATCTAAGGGTGGAAAGCCCCCAATCAGACCATGATTCCACCCCTGGAAGATCTCTACCTCTATTCTGTCAGAAGACCCTCGAGACCCGTAGTCGAGAGGATTTCCTGGATCGGAGGCTTCAGGAGATGAACCGACGGATCGAGGAACTCCGCCACGCTCCCCCTGCTTATGGTGAGGACATTTGTACTGACCCTCCCTTTTCTCAAATGATCATGCAGGAACCGATCCCGCCAAACTTCAAGCTCCCTCAATTTGAAAGCTACGATGGGACTTCGGACCCAGTGGACCACCTGGAGGCCTTCCAGACAATGATGTTGCTTCATGGCACGCCCGACGCCATTCTATGTCGAGCCTTCCCATCCACCTTGAAGGGAGCGGTGAGAAACTGGTACTCGACACTGAAGTCGGGTACCATCTTTTCCTTCGATCAGATGAGCCACCAGTTTGTGGCTCATTTTGTTAGCAGCCGGCATCTCCGGAAGGGTTTGGAGTCCCTCATCAACATCAAGCAGAGGGAGGGGGAGTCCATTCGGGCCTACATCAACCGTTTCAATGTCGCCGTGCTGGAGGTTCAAAACTTGGACCAATCGATGGCGATGGCCGCCCTGAAAGGCGGCCTTCAGAAGAATGACCTTTTATTCTCCCTGGAAAAGAAGTACCCCAGGGATTTTGCTGACCTATTGGCTCGGGCCGAAGGGTACGCCCGAGCGGAAGAAGCCTTCAAAATGAAGGACGAGGAGACCGTGAGAGAGCGGCAGGCGGGAGACTCGAGTAAGCCCGCAGTCGAAAAAGGGCCGAGAGAAGCTCGGCCACATTCTCGAACTCCTCTCAGGCACAAGAGCATCCAGACCCCTCCTCGAGCACGCAGGCAGGGAAGCTCGGATCGCCAGGCTCGGTGGGGCTCTCTCCCAGGAAGATTTCGCAACTATGCCCCCCTCAACGCATCGAAAACCCAGGTGCTGATGGAGGTCAGGGAGCAGCTCCCTAGGCTAGAGAGGATGTGCACGCACCCCGGGAAGCACAATCCTAACAAGTTCTGCCTCTACCATCGCGATCACGGCCATGACACAGAGGAATGCATCTAGCTCTGAGATGAGATCGAGGAGCTCATCCGACGAGGTCGACTTGATAGGTTCATTCGACGCCAGCCTGAGGGTAGAGAAGATCGGCCAAGGGCCCTGCCGCAGCCTGAGCCGCCAAGGAGGGAAGAGCAGCCCGAAGATCGACCCCCGATCGGGATCATCAACTCCGTCTCTAGAGGACCTCGACAGGAAGCAGACCTTCCACGGCACTAGGGTTTGAAAACTTGTAAATGTATAACGAACGACTCTACTTTAAATCAAGATTTCTTTTAGATCTGCACATCTTTTCTTTTTTGGCAAGGACTTGTGACGACAGGGGATGACCCCTTCGGACAACAAAAACAAACCCTAATGTGGGCAAAGTCGAAGGCCCGGTTCCTCTTAGACCGGATGGAGGGAGAGGCCCCACAACGCCCACATGCGCCCCCACAGCCATGTTAGGGACAGGAGGAGAACCTCACCCTAACATGAGCAAAGTCGAAGGCCCGGTTCCTCTTAGACCGGATGGGGGGAGAGGCCCCGCAACGCCCACATGTACCCCCACAGCCATGTTAGGGATAGGAGGAGAACCTCGCCCTAACATGAGCAAAGTCAAAGGCCCGGTTCCTCTTAGACTGGATGGGGGGAGAGGCCAAACAGTGCCCACATGCGCGCCCACAGCCATGTTAGGGACAGGAGGAGAACCTCACCCTAATATGAGCAAAATCGAAGGCCTAGTTCTCCTTAGACCGGATGGAGGGAGAGAACCTGCAACGCCCACATGTGCCCCCGCAGCCATGTTAGGGACAGGAGGAGAACCTCACCCTAACATGAGCAAAGTTGAAGGCCCGGTTACACTCAAATCGGATGGGGGGAGAGGCCCCGCAGTGCCGATATGCGCCCCCATAGCCCTGTTAGCGACAAGAGGGGGACCTCATCCTAACCTGAGCTGAAATCGACTATGTCAGAAATAGGAGAAGAACTCCATCCTAACGCCAGTCGAGATCTGGTCATTTAAGACCAGATAGGAAGAAGGGAACCTTCCCAGTGACCCCTTCACGCTCCCGCGACCCCACCAAGAGCAGAGGGAAAATCCTCACTCAGAAAAAGAAAAGAAAAAAGGGGAGGGGAGTTAAGAAGGAAAGCGACAGACTGCATCAGCGATGAATGGGAAACAAATTACATCAAAGATGCAAGAAACCTCGTCTCAGCAAGAATTGGGGTTCTTATCGAAATTTCCAACCTTCAAGAAAGCTCCCAACACAAGCCAGAGATAAGGCAGCTTCCTTAGGGTGACAATAAGCCCAGACCTCCCAGCTTGAACTTTAAAAGGAGATGTCAAACCCGAGTGGTCCCGGACAAATCAGCGGCCATAAACAGAAGGACGAGTTAATGCGACAGTGGTCGGGTACTCCCGAACAGCATCGATGTCAGACAATGCAAAAGCCGAAGGAAGCTCGGCAAATGACAATTCGACACATGAGTAAAAGAGGTAATAAAAACTTTTTTATTTCATTGGCAAAATATGCATTACAGAGCCCTTGAGGCTGAAGAAGAAAGATGACAAGAAAAGTAAGCCGATGCAGCGACGCCCAAGAACCCCCAGACGACATCGGCATCAAAAAGAAAAAGAAAAGCTACAACACCAACAAACAAACAAGCGGCAAAAGGAGACATATAGAAGGATGAAAGACAAAAAGAGCCCTAAGGGGGCCCGGCTTCCTCCGACCTTGAACTTTCGGCTTCGACCCTCATCAGGGAATGCCTTAAACTTTTGACTTCTACTTCCAATTCCCTCTCTCTCATTAGTATCTCCATGTATCTTCGGTGAAATCGTTGGTTTTCATTCTCCGCCTCTCGACGCCTTTTTCTCAGGACCTCAGATTCTGCCTCCGCATCCTTGAAGGCCTGCTGCTCGCATACCAGCTGGATCTTCAATTGCTGCAGCTCGGCCTTTCCCTCCCCAAGGGTGACAGATAGCTCTTCTACTGTTCTTCTCAGGGATTGGAGTTCGTCGGAATCCAGAGCGGGAGCAAACTGAGCCCCTTCAGCTAGCTGCCTTTGAAGGCGGGCAACCTCGTCGGTCGCCATCCTGAGCCTCCCCTTGTATTCGTCCACCTGCTTGCGTCAGTCAGCCTGGTATGCAACATAGCTCACCTCGGCATCCTGGAGCTGTTGCTGAAGGTCGGAGACTTTTTTCGACCATTCCCGGTCGCTGTCGGCCCGAGTCAAAAGTCGGGATGAGCTTCCTTCCAATTGGCTAATCCTCTCCTGTGCAGCCGACAGCTCCACTCTGAGGAAACTGATCTTGGTAGCTTGAGCCCAAGATCGATCGCTGGCGTGCTTTTTGTGTTCCTCGAGCTCCTTCTCGAAGTTCGTCTTCCTCCGACTGTACTCCATGATCCCCTTCACGTGGAGGTTTCGGAAGCGAGTGGCCTCCGTGGTGGCTTCAGAATGGCTCTCCCTCAACCTGTGAAGCTTGCCATCCATCTTCTTCGATCTTTTTGTTAAATGAAGAACTTTCTTCTTCAGACGCTGGATCGTGGACTTCAGTGGAATCTCCTGTGGTAGGGAAAGCACTTCGGCAGGACACTGCCATCGAGAGACAAAAGCGTCAAGGCGCATCCCATTGCAGAAAGAAAAACAAAAAGGAGGAGGAAGGAAGAGTGGAGAAGCCCTCCATAAGGAGAAATTCAACTTTATTGATTGAATGTCTCTTAAAGACAAAAAGGAAAAGAAAAATTACAGTAAAAAAAAACTACAAGGTCAGAGGTCTCAGACCTCCGAAGTAGGAGTTGGGGAGCTCGGTGTCCCTAGAAGGGGGGCTGCGACGACAGTAGCAGTGGGAGAGGGACCGGCTTCATCTTCAGACTCCTCGTCCAAGAAGCTGAGGTCGAGCTCAAAAAATTTCTTAACCACCTTCTCTTGACAGAGCTTGAATCCTTTGATGAATGCTTTTTGGCCGAACTTGATGTTCAGGTCCCTCATCTCCGCAGAGGCCTTGAACTCCTCCACCGCAAGAACCCTAACCTCCGAGACTAGGACTGGGATCTGCTCCATCAAATTTGCGACCTCAGCCTCCGCCTTCCTCACCGTCTCCTCTGAGGTTTTCTTTTCTTTCTCCAAAGCCTACTTTTCTCTCTCCAGGGCCTCTTGGAGGGTGACTACCTCGGCTGCCTTCTCTTTGAGGTGGGCAGCTTCAGCCCGGCGACTCTCCTCCGCTTGGATGGCATCCCTCCTCGCCCGACTCGTCGCCTCGATATTGGCAAGGAGCTGGTGCCTGATCTGCAAGGGCGGCTAGGAGGTCAGAATGAAGGTCAAGAAGCTAATTAAATGAAGGAGCGAGGAGAAGGGGGAAGGTGAATCTGCTTACCTCGAGAAAGGACCCAAGGGAGTCTCAAACCCGCTGTTCGGGATCGGCACGATCAATCCTCTGGACGACCTCGGGCAGGATGCAGCCGTCAATCAGCCGCTTTATTAAGTCTCTGTCGTTGAAGGGATTCTCCCCCGGCTCTTCTTCAGAACCGTGGGACTCTTTGATGGCGGCCCGGTGGCTACTCACCTTGCGAGCCACCGACTTCCTTCTCCTCCCCCTCTCGGCCCTAGGCACCACCTCGATGCGGTCCCCTAAGGTGGGAACCTCAGTGGGAGAGCTCCTGGAAGAGGCCCGGGGAGCTGGAGGTTCGACGTCCGAAGGAACGTCAATCGTGGGGACCACCTGGACAGGCACGGTCGAGCTCGTCTCCTCCACTCTGGCCTTCTTTGCTGATCCGAAAGCCGTGGCGCCTTTTCTTTTGTGGGCCTTGAGGCCCCTGGCGAGCATCCATGCTGCTTCGACATCCATTCCTAAAAAGAAAAAAAAAAAAAGAGAGAAAAGAAAATCAGTGATGGGGTGAAAAAGGAAGAAGCGACACGCAAAAAAAAAAAAAAAAAGAAAAAAAAAGGGGGAGAAAAAGAGAGAAAGAAGAAGAGCGGGAGAAAAGAAAAGGAAAGGAAAGATGGGATACTCGCGGGATCCTGGGGACTCAAGCCGATGTTGAACAAAAACTGCTCCTTCAGAAGGTTGGGAAGGGAAGGAGCTGAATAACCAAGAAGCTTTCGGGCTGCCTGAAGGTCGTCCTCCCCCAGGCTAGGAGCCAGGCGGACAGAGTCCCTTAGGGAGCCCCAAGGGGGCAATCCCAACCTCAAGGTCGGGCAATGAACGAAGAGGTACTTCCCCTTCCAGTTATGGATTGAAGAAGGAGCACCTTTCAGCAACCCCTTCTTGCCAAACTGGGGAAAGAAATACCACCAGTCCTTTGCCGAGGGGTGACGCTTGATGGTGTAGAAGTGCCTAAACAAAGAAAGAGATGGCTGAACTTCGACTACATGGCAAAGGGAGAGGAACCCTATCAAAAACCTAAAGGAATTCGATGCTACTGAAGCTAAAGAAATATCCAAGAAACAGAAAAAGGCGACGATGAAGGGTGGAAGCGGAAGCCGGAGTCCGGCACGGAAGGCCTCCTGATACAGGCAGAAACGATCGGGTGGGGGGGTGCTAGCCCGGTCAGAGGGACCAGGAAGCTCCAGATCATACTCCGGAGGAACTCCATACTGAACCCTTATCAGTAGGAGTTCGTCCGGAGTCAGAGAACAAGGAATAGCACTCGGTGCAAAAATCGGGCGAGGACTAGCCCCAGATGTGGGTCATCTACAGTGTGGGGATTCTGGGGGGCTGAGGCGGACGAACTCCCGGAACCATTAGAGGTGGAGGTGCCGGAAGACATTTCAAATAAGGGCCCTAAAGATCTTGGAGAAATCAGGCGGGACAAGGGACAAAAGGTTTGCAGGGGACCAAACCGGAGGAATGCGACAGAAGAAAAATAGAGGAGAAAAGGCCCCTAAATGGCAAGAAGAGGAATGAAAGTTTCGGGACTAACCTAGATCGCTCCGAAGGATGCAGAGGGGCGAGGACAGGGATGACTCGAAGAACACTTAGGATCAAGGTGGACGCCAAAGAGGGTCAGAGCTCTCGGAGGGAAGGCAGACACAAAACTCTCAGGCAGAATGAAACTCCTGAAGGAGGAAAGGTGGGTTTAAATAGACCCTGGGATCCGACGCTATAATGATCGCGGATCTCCCCAGGCCGACCCACGCTCGCCACGTGTCCCACTCGCAACCGCAGGCGGCTAAAAGCGGCTGACAGCTGATAGAGCCATTACTGCGCCGTACCAGGGCCAACGTACCAGCGAGAATTCCGAAAGGTCCCTTCGGATCGCCCTGATTTGAAAAGACTCTAGCACGCACGCATTTAATGCCAGAATATCTGAGGGCGATCGTGCACAGGATTCAAGGGGACAACTTCGACTGTAGAAACTTTTCTGTACTTTCTTCATTCAAAACTCGAACTCGAAAGTAGGGGGACTGGTGTTAGGTATAAAATACCCCCCAGCTGAAGTTCGCGACAGGAGTGACCCTCTGGGGATCCTACCGACTTTCGACCTCCGACGATATCTCTCTGAGCCTCCCTAGCGGCCGAGCCTCCGCAATGCTCCCAAGTTTTACCGACGGACAAGCCCCCACCAGCGTCGACCGGATTCATCACAACGTCCGGACTCCTACGGGAGCCGGATCTCATCCCCGACTTCAGCTGCTAGAAGACTTCGTCCGGACTCCTACGGGAGCCAGACTTTGCCCCTAACTTCAACTGCCGGAAGACTTCATCCGGACTCCTACGGGAGCCAAACTTCGCCCCCAATTTCAATTGCATGGTAAACTTCGTCCGGACTCCTACGGGAGCCGGACTTTGCCCCTGACATTAATTGCAGGTAGACTTCGCCCGGACTCCCACGGGAGCCGAACCTCGTCCCCGACTCCGACCGCAGGAAGACTTCATCCGGACTCCTACGGGAGCCGGACCTCATCCCCGACTTCAACTACTGGAAGACTTCGTCCGGACTCCTACGGGAGCCGGACTTTGCCCCCAACTTCAATTGCAGGTAGACTTCGTCCGGACTCCTACGGGAGCCAGACCTCATCCCCGACTTCAACTGCTAGAAGACTTTGTCCGGACTCCTACGGGAGCCGGACTTCGCCCCCAACTTCAATTGCAGGTAGACTACGCCCGGACTCCTACGGGAGTCGGACCTCATCCCCAACTTCAACTGCTGGAAGACTTCGTCCGGACTCCTACGGGAGCCGGACTTCGCCCCCGACTTCAATTGCATGGTAAACTTCATCCGGACTCCTATGGGAGCCAGACTTCGCCTCCGACTTTGATCGCAGGTAGACTTCATCCGAACTCCTATGGGAGCCAGACTTCGCCCCCAACTTCAATTGCATGGTAAACATCGTCCAGGCTCCTACGGGAGCTGGACTTCGCCCCTGACTTTAATTGCAGGTAGACTTCGCCCGGACTCCTACGGGAGCCGGACCTCATCCCCGACTTCAGCTGTTGGAAGACTTCGTCCGGACTCCTACGAGAGCCGGACTTCGCCCCCGACTTCAACTGCTGGTGGACTTCGTCCGGACTCCTACGGGAGCCAGACTTCACCCCCAACTTCAACTGCTGGTAGACTTCGCCCAGACTCCTACGGGAGCCGGACCTCATCCCCGACTTCAACTGCTGGAAGACTTCATCCAGACTCCTACGGGAGCCGGACTTCACCCCCGACTTCAATTGCATGGTAAACTTCGTCCGGACTCCTACGGGAGCCGGACTTCACCCCCGACTTTGATCCCAGGTAGACTTCATCCGGACTCCTACGGGAGCCAGACTTCACCCCCAACTTCAATTGCATGGTAAACTTCATCCAGACTCCTACAGGAGCCGGAGTTCACCCCTAACTTTTATTACAGGTAGACTTCGCCCGGACTCCCACGGGAGCCGAACCTCATCCCCGACTCCGGCCATAGGAAGACTTCATCCGGACTCCTATGGGAGCCGGACATCACCCCCTACTTCAATTGCAGGTAAACTTCGCTCGGACTCCCATGGAAGCCGGACTTCATCCCTGACTTCGACCACAGGAAGACTTCGCCCGGACTCCCATGAAAGTCGGACTTCGTCCCTGACTTCGACCACAGGAAGACTTCGCCCGGACTCCCACGGAAGCCGGACTTCGTCCCTGACTTCGACCACAGGAAGACTTCGTCCGGACTCCCACAGGAGCCGAACTCCGAGCTCCTACTGCAAGCGACCCGCTCCGAGTTTTCACTGCAAATGATCTACTTCAAATTTCTACCATGAGCGGTCCATGCCGAATTCCCACCGTAAGCCTTCGCTCAAGCTTCCATTATGGACAAATTTCTTTCGAATTTCTGTTGCAGACAGGCCTTGGCCGAGCATCCTCAACAAATGATCCCTGTCTGGGCTTCTATGGAGATCGGGCTCCAACTAAGACCTGGACCCCCTGGCAGGCCGCAGTAACGGCCACGACTCTGCTCCACTTCCTGCGATGGATTTTGCGTGACTCCATCACTCCCTGATAGGCCGCAGTAACGGTCATGACTCTGCTCCACTTCCTGCGATGGATTTTGCGCGGCTCCATCACTCCCTGGCAGACCGCAGTAACGGCCATGATCCTGCTCCACTTCCTGCGATAGATACCGCGCAGTTCCTCCACCCTCTGGCAAGTCGCGACAACGGACGCCGCTCCACTCCCCGCAACAGACTCCACGTGGCATGTCCTGGCGATGGCCACGATTCCACTCCACTACTCTTCGCAACAAACTCCTCCTGACCCTGGGTAGCCAACTGCCAGACGGTTACAAACATCACTATCAGTCTATTGCCCCCTCCACTTATAAAAGGGGGACCCCAGATACGTTATTCTCTAAGCTCTATTTTCTATCCCAAAACTCTGCTAAAATTTTCGTTCGAGCACTCCATTCTTGTTGAGGCAGAGAACTGACTTGAGCGTCGGAGGATCTTGCCGGAGCAACCCCAACTCTGGTTTAGACTTCTTTTGCAGGTCCCGGCGGCGACCGCGACTCGCTCGACTCCAGCTTCTCCGGTGCAGGTGGATTTTTGCACCAACAAGATCAAAAGGTGTTTGTCAGCATAGGGTAGTTTTTTTGAAAAAGAAGTTCCTTAGAGAAGGAACTAATACCTATAAATTGAACTTAATGAAGTTTAAGAGGTAGAAGGATCGACACATACAGAATTGAATTTGATTAGAGAATCAAATTTAGAGCCAGTAGAGGCACCATTGAAGAGATCCAGTAGAGTACCACATTCGTCAGATAAATACTATGGCTTCTTGGTCCAAGACAGTGATCCCATTAAATTAGATGAGAATGATGAGGATCCAATCACCTATATGGAAGTCATGCAAAGGTCTGATTCTCAAAAATGGCTAGAAGCCATAAAGTCCAAGATAGAGTTCATGAAGATCAATAGTGTATGGACATTAGTTGATCCATTCGAAGGGATAAAACCCATAGGGTGCAAGTAAATTTTCAAAAAAAAAAGAGGAACGAATGAAAAGATAGAGACCTATAAAGCCTGTCTAGTTGTCAAAAATTACCATCAGCATTATGGATGAGACATTCTCTCCTATAGTAATGCTCAAGTCCATCTAAATTATGCTTGCTATAGCTGCTCACTTAGATTATGAGATTTGATAAATTAATGTCAAAACAGCTTTCTTTAATAGAGAGCTGGAAAAAGAGGTGTATATGATACAATCTGAAGGATTCATATCTACAGACGAGTCTAAGGTGTGCAAACTAAATAGATCCATTTATGGACTTAAGCAGATGTTTAGGAGTTAGAACATACATTTTGATAAGGTGATCAAAATATATGGCTTCGTTAAAAATAGAGAAGAGCTTTACATCTACAAGTGGGCTAACAATTTTGTGATCATTTTTCTTATATTGTATGTGGATGACATATTGTTAATAGAAAATAACATCCTAGCTTTGCAGAGTGTGACACTGTGGTTATCATCACAGTTCTCCATGAAGGACTTGGGAGAAGCATCCTATATCCTAGGGATGAAGATCTATAGAGATAGATCTAGAAAGTTGTTTGGATTGTACCAAATCACATACATTGATATCATGTTGAAACGGTTCAACATAGAGAATTTTAAGAAAGATGAATTGTCTGACAATCCCTCAGGAGAGAGAATGTATGAGTAGAATATCATATACTTTGACAGTGAGATCTATCATGTATGCTATGACTTGTACGAGATCGGATGTGACCTATTCAATAGGGATAATGAGTACATATCAGTCTGATCCAGATGAAAACTATTGAAAGATTGTGAAGACAATCTTTAAGTATTTAAGAAATATTAAGGACCAATGACTTATCTATAAAGACACTGATCTGAAACTTATGAGATATACTGATTTCAATTTTCAGTCAGATGGTGATGACAGCAGAAGCATGTCGGACTATGTATTTATCTTGAATAGAGGAGTTGTTTGCTAGAAGAGTTCCAAGCAACATACTGTGGTTGATTCTACATGCGAAGTGGAATACATTGCTGTATCAGATGCTGTAAAGGAGGCGGTATAGTTGAGAAAATTCATCATTGAGTTGAGAGTTAAATCTTCTATTGATGGCCCTATCCTACTGTACTGTGATAGCTCTGGAGCCACAGATCAGGTGAAAGAACCAAAGTCACACCAGCACACCAAGCATATTCTTCACCACTATCACTTGGTAGGAGAGATCATGGATCGAGATGATGTTGAGCTTCAGAAGATCGACGGAAAGGAGAACCTAGCTGACCCCTTCACTAAAGCTCTTGGAATCAAAAAGTTCGATTATTTCAAATAGAAGATGGGTATAAGATACTGCTCCGATTGATTTTAGTCTAAGTGGGAGTTGTTGAAAAATATATCCTAAAACCAATCGTATAACGATTGAGTCTCTTTTGTATATGAATTATTGATTGATAAATAAAAGTTATTTTGGTATTATTCATTACAAAATTGTATCTTCCTCATAGAACTCATGTGTTGTGATGAAATCCTTAGAACTATGTTAGTAATCGATAAAGGAAGATTTATCGTATAGTTCTTAAACATATTCATGACCAAATGATATATCATTATAAAATGATGACGTTTATCGAGTAGAGGTCATTGTGTGCCATATGGATTAGTTATCCTCTTAATCAAGAAGTGTGGTGATACTAGTATGGCATACAGATGAGATGTAGGAGTATATCATCACTGAATAAGTTACCCACCTGCTGAGAGCTCTGCTGTCAAGAGCTGCTCATGAAGCATGTTGGATATAAAATACCCCCCCAGCCGAAGTTCGTGACAAGAGTGACCCTCTGGGGATCCAACCAACTTCCGACCTCCGACAACGTCTCTTCAAACCTCCCAGGCGGTCGAGCCTCCGCAACACTCTCGAGTTTTGCCGACGGACAGGACCCCGCCAGCATCGACCAGATTCTTCACGACGTCCGGACTCCTAAATGAGCCAAACTCCGCCCACGACTCCAATTGCAGGCAGACTTAATCCGGACTCCTACGAGAGTCAGACTCCGCCCATGACTCCAATTGCAGGCAGACTTCGTCCGGACTCCTACGAGAGCCGGACTCCGCCCACGACTCCAATTGCAGGAAAACCTCGTCCGGACTCCTACGGGAGTCAGACTCCACCCACGACTCCAATTGCAGGCAGACTTCATCCAGACTCCTACGGGAGCTGGACTCCGTCCATGACTCCAATTGCAGGCAGACTTCGTCCGGACTCCTATGGGAGCCGGACTCCACCCACGACTCCAATTGTAGGTAGACTTCATCCGGACTCCTATGGGAGTCGGACTTCACCCTCAACTCCAATTGCAGGTGGTCTGCCCGGACTCCTACGGGGGCTGGATCTCGTCCCCAACTCTGGTTGCAGGAAGACTTCGGTCGGACTCCTACGGGAGCCGGACTTCATCCCCGACCTCAACTGCTGGAAGGCTTCGCCTGGACTCCTACGGGAGTCGAGCTCCGTCCTCGACCTCGATTGCTGGTAAACTTCGTCCGGACTCCTAAAGGAGCCAGACTTTGCCCCTGACTTTGATTGCAGGTAGACTTCGCCCGGGCTCCTACGGGAGCAAGATCTCATCCCCGACTCCAGCTGCGGGAAGACTCCGTCCGGACTCCCACGGGAGCCAGACCTCATCCCTGACTTCACCTGCAGACTTCATCTGGACTCCTACGGGAGTCGGGCTCTGCCCACGACTTCACTTACAGGTAAACTTCGTCTGGACTCCTACGGGAGCCGGACTTCACCCACAACTTCAATCACAGGTAAACTTCGTCTGGACTCCTATGGGAGCCAAACTTCGCCCCCAACTCCAATTGCAGGAAGACTCAGCCCGGACTCCTACGGGAGCCGGATCTCGTCTCTGACTCCGATCGCAGGAAGACTCCGTCCGGACTTCATCCCCGACCTCAGCTCAGGTTAGGATGAGGTTCTTCTCCTGTTCCCAACGGGGCTGTGGGGGCGCATAAAGGCCGTTGCAAGGGCCTCTCCCCCCATCCGATCTAAAAGAACCGGGCCTTTGATTTTGCTCATGTCAGGACGAGGTTCTCCTCCTGTTCCCAACATGGCTGTGGGGGCACATTAGGGCATTGTAGGGCCTCTCCCCCCATCCGGTCTAAAAGAACCGGGCCTTTGACTTTGCTCATGTTAGGACGAGGTTCTCCTCCTGTTCCTAACATGGCTGTGGGGGCACATAAGGGTGTTGTAAGGCCTCTCCCCCCATCCGGTCTAAAAGAATCGGGCCTTTGACTTTGCTCATGTTAGGACGAGGTTCTCCTCCTGTTCCTAACATGGCCATGGGGGCACCTAAGGGCCGTTATATGGGCCTCTCCCCCGATTCAATTTTAAAATAATCAGACTTTCATTTTGCTCATGTTAGGATGAGGTTCTCCTCCTGTTCCTAATATGGCGATGGGGGCACCTAAAGGCCATTATATGGGCCTCTCCCCCAATCCGATCTTAAAATAATCGAACTTTCATTTTGCTCATATCAGGATGAGGTTCTCCTCCTGTTCCTAACATGACCTTGTTTTGATTGTTTGAAGGGGTTATCCCCAGTCGTAACAAGTCCATGCCAAAAGAGAAAGACATGCAAAGTCAAAAGGAATTTTGATTCAAAGCAAAGTCGTTAGTAATACATTTACAGGTTTTTCAAGTCCCATGGTTGTGGAAGGTCTGCTCCTCCTTGAGGTCCTCCGGTGATGGAGTTGATGATCCCGATTGGAGGCTGATCTCCGGGCTACTCTTCCCTCCTCGGTGGTTCAGGTGGCGGCAGGGCCCTTGGCCGATCTTCTCTACCCTCAGGCCGACGTCGAATGAACCTATCGAGTCGACCTCGCCAGATGAGCTCCTCGATCTCGTCTCGGAGCTGGATGCATTCTTCCGTGTCGTGGTCGTGGTCGCGATGGTAGAGGCAGAACTTGTTAGGATTGCGCTTCACAGGGTGTGTGCGTATCCTCTCTGGCCTAGGGAGCTGCTCTCTGACCTCCATCAGTACCTGGGCCTTCGATGCGTTGAGGGGGGCATAGTTACAGAATCTTCCCGGGGGAGAATCCCACCGAGCTCGGTGTTCCGGGCTTCCCTGCCTGCATGCTCGCGGAGGAGTCTGGGCGCACTTGTGCCCGGGAGGAGTTCGAGAATGGGACTGAGCTTCTCTCGCCCCTTTTTTGACTGCGGGCTTACTCGAGTCTCCCGCCTGCCGCTCTCTCGCGGTCTCCTCATCCTTCATTTTGAAGGCTTCTTCCGCTCGGGCGTACCCTTCAGCCCGAGCCAGCAGGTCTGCAAAATCTCTGGGGTACTTCTTTTTCAAGGAGAATAAAAGGTCGTTCTTCTGAAGGCCACCTTTCAGAGTGACCATTGCTACCGACCGGTCCAAGTTCCGAACCTCCAGTGCGGTGACATTGAAGTGGTTGATGTAGGCCTGAATGGACTCCCCCTCCCTCTGCTTGATGTTGATGAGGGACTCCGAACCCTTCCGGGGGTACCGGTTGTTGACAAAATGAGCCACAAATTGATGGCTCATCTGATCGAAGGAAAAGATGGTACCCAGCTTCAGCATCGAGTACCAGTTTCTCGTCGCTTCTTTCAAAGTGGATGGGAAGGCTCGGCATAGAATGGCGTCGGGTGCGCCATGAAGCAGCATCATTGTCCAGAAGGCCTCCAGGTGGTCAACCAGGTCAGAAGTCCCATCGTAGCTTTCGAAATGGGGGAGCTTGAAGTTTGGCGGGATTGGCTCCTGCATGATCATTTGAGAAAAGGGAGGGTCAGTACAAATGTCTTCACCATAAGCGGGGGGAGCGTGGTGGAGTTCTTCGATCCACCGGTTCATCTCCTGAAGCCTCCGGTCCAGAAAATCCTCTCGACTATGGGTCTCGAGGGTCCTCTAGCAGGATGGACGCAGAGATCTTCTGGGGGTGGAGTCGTGGTCTGATTGGGGGCATTCCACCCTTGGATTCATCTTTCCGAGAAAGACTGGGCGGCTGGCCCAAGTGGCCCATCCCACCATCGGATTTTGGAGTTCTGGCGATGCTCTTTCCTATCGCACTGATGACTGCGGCTGCTGCTGCTGTTGCATGGCCTGTACAGCTTCAGTGAGGCCTCTGACCTGCTGCACCAGTAGGTCGAATTGCTCCGTGCCAACCACCATTGCCGGAGGAGAGGGTAGAGGCTGGGAGACTGGAGGTGAGGTCGGAGCCTGAGATCTGGCCGCAGAGGCCATGGATCGCCATGTGGATGCTTTGCAGGGAGGCATCGGACGAAGATCAAGTGGGGGAAGGAGGAGTGGATGTCAGAAAAGATGACCGGAGGTGGTCCCGTTGAGCGCTCCTTTAAGAACAAGGGTACTGCGAAGACACAGACCCTTCCTCTAGTGCCAATCCTGTTGGTGCAAAAATCCATCTGCGTCGGAGAAGCTGGAGTCGGGGGAGTCGCGGTCGCCGTCGAGACCTGCAAAAGAAGTCGAAACCGGAGGTGGGGTTGCTCCGACAATACCCTCCGACGCTCAAGTCAGTTCTCTGCTTCAACAAGAATGGAGTGCTCGAACGGAAATTTTAGCAGAGTTTTGAGATAGAATTTTGAGCTTAGAGAATAACGTATCTGGGGTCCCCCTTTTATAGGCAGAGGGAGCAACAGACTGATAGCGATGTCTGTAACCGTCTGGTAGTGGGCTGCCCAGAGTCAGGAGGAGTTTGTTGCGAAGAGTAGTGGAGTGGAATCATGGCTATCACCGGGACATGCCACGTGGAGTCTGTCGTGGGGAGTGGAGCAGCGTCTGTTGTCGCGACTTGCTAGAGGATGGAAGAATCGTGCGGTATCCATTGCAGGAAGTGGAGCAGGATCGTGGCCATTATTGCGGTCTGCCAGAGAGTAATGGAGCCGCGCAGAATTCATCACAGGAGGTGGAGCAGAGTCGTGGCCGTTACTGCGGCCCGCCATGGAGTGATGGGGCCATGCGAAATCCATCGCAGGAGGTGGAGCAGAGTCGTGGCCGTTGCTGCGGCCCGCCAGGGAGTGCAGGCCTGTCGGCCGAAGTTCGGCTGGAGTGTCTGGTGGAGAGAGGTGGTTAGCTACCCGTCTGAGAGGAGCTCGGAGTCCGACTCCCGTAGGAGTTTGGATGAATTCTTCCTTCAGTCGAAGTCGGGGATGAGGTCCGACTCCCGTGGGAGTCCGGATGGAGTCTTCCCGCAGCTGGAGTTGGAGATGAGATCTGGCTCTCGTAGGAGCCCGGGTGAAGTCTACCTGCAATCAAAGTCAGGGGCGAAGTCCGGCTCCCTTAGGAGTCCGGACGAAGTTTACCAGCAGTCGAGGTCAAGGATGGAGCCCAGCTCCCATAGGGATCGACTACATCAAGAACAGAAGGAGAACCTCATCCTGACGATGACAAAAACCCCATCGCCCAATAAAATTGGATAAAGGGAAAAGTCCCCTCAATGGCACCTCTACACTTCTACGCGACCCCACAAAAGGCAAGGGGAGGACCCTCACTCAGAAAAGAGGAGGAAAATTAAAAAGAAAAGCAACGAATTACATCGGCAACAGATGAAAAATAAACCACACCAAGGACCCAGGGAACCTCGTCTCAACAAAGATGGGAAGTTCCTGCCAAACATCTCCGACCTCTAAGAAGGCTCTTGACACAGGTCAAGAAAATAATGATCCCTTTGAGGTAATGCGAAGTTCGGACCACCGAGCTCGAGCCTACGGCCATGGACGACAGGAAAAGCAAATCAGCGTGGCGACGACTGGGCACCTCCAAACGATGTCGACGTCGAACAAGTCAAAAGACGAAAGAAGTTCGGCAGACGATAATTTAATACAATGCATGGACGAGGTAACACAAAATCTCTTTTTCATTTCATTCATGAAATATACACTACGAAGCCCAGAAGGCTAAAGGAAGAAAAGCAAAACCACAAGAACAGAATAAAACAACAAAAGAGAAAATATATACATGGAAAGATGGAAGGCCAAAAAGAGCCCTAGGGAAGCCCTGCTCCTTCCGACCTCGAATTATCTGCTTCACTCCTTATCAAGGACTGCCTCAGATTTTTAACTTCTTCTTCTAGCTCTCTCTTTTTCAGCAGCATGTCCTGGAACATCCGACGAAGTCGCTGGCTTTCGTTCTCCACCTCTCGATGCCTCTTTCTCAGGACCTCGGATTCCGCCTCCGCATCCTTGACTACCCACTGCTCGTACACCAGCTGGATCTTCAATTGCTGCAGCTCGGCCTTCTCCTCCCCCTCTCGACCCCGGGCACCACCTCGATGCGGTCCCATGAGGCAGGAACCTCAGCGGGAGAGCTCCTTGAAGGGGCCCGGGGAGCTGGTGGTTCGACGTCCGAAGGAACGTCGACCGCAAGGGCCACCTGGACAGGCACGATCGAGCTCGTCTCCTCCACTCTGGCCTTCTTTGCTGATCCGGAGGCCGCCACACCTTTTCTTTTGTGGGCCTTGAGGCCCCTGGCAAGCATCCGTGCTACTTCGGCGTCCATTCCTAAAAATAATAAAAATCAGTGATGGAATGAGAAAGGAAGAAGTGACATGCAAAAAAAAAAAACAAAAGAAGAAGAAAAGAAAAAAAAAGAGAAAGAAAAAGAAGAAGGACGGGAGGAAAGAAGAGGAAAGAAAAGATGGAATACTCGCAGGATCCTGGGGACTCAAGCCGATGTTGAACAAAAATTGCTCCTTCAGAAGGTTGGGAAGGGAAGGAGCGGAATAGGCAAGGAGCTTTCGGGCGGCCTGGAGGTCATCCTCCCCCAGGCTGGGAGCCTGGCGGACAGAGTCCCTCAGAGAGCCCCAAGGGGGCAAGCCCAACCTCAAATTCGGGCAGTGGACGAAGAGGTACTTTCCCTTCCAATTGTGGATTGAAGAGGGAGCACCTTTCAGCAACCCCTTCTTGCCAAACTGGGGGGAGAAATACCACCAGTCCTTCACCGAAGGGTGATGCTTGAAGGTGTAAAAATGCCTAAATAAAGAAAGGGATGGCTGAACTTCGACTACGTAGCAAAGGGAGAGGAACCCTATCAAAAACCTAAAGGAATTTGGAGCAACTGAAGCTAAAGAAATATCTAAGAAGCGAAAAAGGACAATGACAAAGGATGGAAGCGGAAGCCGGAGTCCGACATGGAAAGCCTCCTGATACAGGCAGAAGCGGCCAGGAGGAGGGGTGCTAGCCCGGTCGGCAGGACCAGGAAGCTCCAGATCGTACTCCGGAGGAACTCCATACTGAACCCTTATCAGTAGGAGTTCATCCGGAGTCAGGGAACAGGGAATGGCTCCTGGTGCAAAAACCGAGCGAGGCCCAACCCCAGGTGTGGGTTCGTCTACAGCGTGGGGGTCCTAGGGGGCTGACGCGGATGAACTCCTGGAACCACTAGAGGCGGAAGTGCCGGAAGACATTTCAAACGAAGGCCCTAAAGATCCTAGAGAAATCAGACGGGACAAGGGACGAGGGGTCGCGGGAGACCAAACCAGAGGAATGCGACAGAAGAAAAATGGAGGAGAAAAGGCCCCTAAATGGCAAGAAGAAAGACAAAGGTTTCGGGACTAACCTAGATCGCTCTGAAGGATGCAGAGGGGTGAGGACAGGGATGACTCGAAGGATGCCTAGGGCCAAGGAAGACGCCAAGGAAGGTCAGGGCTCTCAAAGAAAAGGCGGACACCGATAGAACTCTCAGGCAAAATAGGGCCCCTAAAGGCGGAAGGGTGGGTTTAAATAGGCCCTGGGATCCGGTGCCATAATGATCGCGAATCCCCCTAGACCGACCCGTGCTCGACACGTGTCCCACTCGCCATAGCAGGCGGCAAAAAGTGGCTGACAACTAACAGAGCCATTACTGCATCGTGCCTGGGTCGGCGTACCAGTGAGGATTTCGAAAGGTCCCTTCGAATCGCCCCGATTCGAAAAGACTCCAGTACGCGCGCATTTAATGCCAAAATATCTGGGGGCGATCGTGCATAGGATTCAAGGGGACAACTTCGGCTGCAAAAATTTCTCTGTACTTCTTTCATTCGAAATTCAAACTCGAAAGTAGGAGGACTGGAGTTAGGTATAAAATACCCCCCAGCCGAAGTTCGTGACAGGAGTGACCCTCCGGGGATCCAACCAACTTCCGACCTCCAACAACGTCTCTTCAAACCTCCCAGGTGGCCGAGCCTCCGCAACACTCCCGAGTTTTGCCGACGGACAGGACCCCGCCAGCGTCGACCGGATTCTTCACGACGTCCAGACTCCTACGGGAGCCGGACTCCGTCCACGACTCCAATTGCAGGCAGACTTCATCCGGACTCCTACGGGAGTCGGACTCCGCCCACGACTCCAATTGCAGGCAGACTTCGTCCGGACTCCTACGGGAGCCGGACTCCACCCACGACTCCAATTGCAAGCAGACCTCATCCGGACTCCTACGGGAGCCAGACTCCACCTACGACTCCAATTACAGGCAGACTTCGTCTGGACTCCAACGGGAGCCAGACTCCGCCCACGACTCCAATTGCAGGCAGACTTCGTCCGGACTCCTACGGGAGCCGGACTCTGCCCACGACTCCAATTGCAGGTAGACTTCATCCGGACTCCTACGGGAGCCGGACTTCACCCTCAACTCCAATTGCAGGTGGACTCTGCCCGGACTCCTACGGGGGCCGGACCTCATCCCCAACTCTGGTTGTAGGAAGACTTCGCCCGGACTCCTACGGGAGCCAGACTTCGTCCCCGACCTCAACTGCTGGAAGGCTTCGCCCGGACTCCTACGGGAGCCGGGCTCCATCCTCGACCTCGACTGCTGGTAAACTTCGTCCAGACTCTTAAAGGAGCCGGACTTCACCCCTGACTTTGATTGCAGGTAGACTTCGCCCGGGCTCCTACGGGAGCCAGATCTCATCCCCGACTCCAGCTGTGGGAAGACTCCATCCAGACTCCCACGGGAGCCGGACCTCATCCTTGACTTCATCTGCAGACGTCGTCCGAACTCCTACGGGAGCCGGGCTCCGCCCACGACTTCACTTACAGGTAAACTTCATCCGGACTCCTACGGGAGCTGGACTTCACCAACAACTCCAATCGTAGGTAGACTTCGTCTGGACTCCTAAGGGAGCCGGACTTCGCCCCCAACTCCAATTGCAGGAAGACTTAGCCCGGACTCCTACGGGAGCCAGATCTCATCTCCGACTCCGGCCGCAGGAAGACTCCGTCTGGACTTCATCCCCGACTTCAACTATTGGAAGGCTTCGCCCGGACTCCTACGGGAGCCAGGCTCCATCCTCGACCTCGACTGCTGGTAAACTTCATCCGGACTCCTAAGGGAGCCGGACTTCGCCCCTGACTTTGATTGCAGGTAGACTTCACCCGGGCTCCTACGAGAACCAGATCTCGTCTCTGACTCTAGCTGCGGGAAGACTCCGTTCGGACTCCCACGGGAGCCGGACCTCATCCCCAACTTCGACTGAAGGAAGACTTCGTCCGGATTCCTACGGGAGCCGGACTCCGAGCTCCTCTCAGATGGGTAGCTAAGCACCTCTCTCCGCCAGACACTCCAGCCAAACTTCGACCGACAGGCCTGCACTCCCTGGCGGGCCACAGCAATGGCCACGACTCTGCTCCACCTCCTGCGACAGATTCCGTGCGGCCCCATCACTCCCTGGCGGGCTGCAGTAACGGCCATGACTCTGCTCCACCTCCTGCGACAGATTCTGCATGGCTCCATTACTTCCTGGTAGACCGCAATAATGGCCATGATCCTACTCCACTTCCTGCGATGGATACCGCACGATTCTTCCATCCTCTGGCAAGTCACGACAACGAACGCCGCTCCACTCCCCACGACAGACTCCACGTGGCATGTCCCGATGATAGCCACGATTCCACTCCACTACTCTTCGCAACAAACTCCTCCTGACTCTGGGCAGCCCACTGCCAGATGGTTACAGACATCGCTATCAGTCTGTTGCTCCCTCCGCCTATAAAAGGGAGCCCCAGATACGTTATTCTCTAAGCTCAAAATTCTATCTCAAAACTCTGCTAAAATTTTCGTTCGAGCACTCCATTTTTGTTGAGGCAGAGAACTGACTTGAGCGTCGGAGGGTCTTGCCGAAGCAACCCCACCTCCGATTTAGACTTCTTTTGCAAATTCCGACGGCGACCGCAACTCCCTCGACTCCAGCTTCTCCGACGCAGGCAGATTTTTGTACCAACAAAACATATGGGCATAAGTATCATTTAGACCTGAGATCACCATAGTGACTTGCAAGCAACTCACTGTGCTTTGATGTTGGACTATCTAAATTTCTAATGCAGTGACAGAAGGCTACTGGGTACAGTCAAATATTTGCAAAGTCTATGTGTGGATCAAGATGGAATTGACCCCTCTAGATTATAGGAGCTAATGTATTATTGTATTTCAATTTAGTAAAATCTTGATCAAGATAATCTATGAGATGGATTTGAAAGGTTGAAATACAATATATATGACTTTGTCAGGGTTGACGTTAACCCTAGATCATCCTAAAGCATTCAAGGTCAAAGAGATGAATTATGTGGTAACCATATGCATAGATTTTGAAATATTTTCTTATGATTATTCGACCTATCCGAATGTCAAAAATCATTGCTAGATGGTGTCTTCAATTAGTGCAGGAAATGCTTCCTCTGCTTCCAGCTTAGTGTTTGAACCTATGGAGTCACGCACAAAAGTCAGACAATGTAGGAAAGTATTGGCCTATATTTATATATCCAATTTGGAAGTATTTGACTTGATTGAACATATAGACTAACTTGATTGAGAATTAAATAATGGGTCAAACAGGATTGAAGAGTTGACTATGTCTAGCTAGCACTATACATGAGGTTCAGGTTCAATTTCAGAGACAAACAGTTTTTGATCTATGATTCAAGGAGCCTATGAGAGATTGGATTTAAGTACTAATTAATTTTAAATTAGATTTGATTTAACTAGACTTAATTAGATTTAAAATTTTGAATTAGACTTGATCTTAAATCTTAAACAGTTTAGGATTGACAGTCTTTCAAAATTATTTTGAATCAGCTTCGAATTGGATTCAAATTGATCTAATTTTGGATGAGATCCTTAGAGTCTATTTTCATTGAGACTCTCTCACCTCTATGGCTGACCAACATCTGGTATGGTGCTGGTTGTGGACCGCCCCACTTGGGTGTGGGCATGGGTGCATGTAGGCACCAAATTAGGCACCAATCCTTTCTCAACTAAATGTCCTTCTTTGATAAGTTATGGATTGATTCAAAGCTTATTTGAATTAGAAATTCTAATCTTATGGGTCATGAAGAATCATCTATCAATAGAGAATGTCTCTACCTATGATTCAGAGTAATCAGATTGTGTGAAAGAGAGAAAGAGAGAGAGAGAGGTGTAAGAGAGCTTGTGGGCATCACCCTTCGGCATCCTCCTTCTTGCCGCCCCTCCTCCTTTTTACCAAGGGTTCCATTATGGGTGTCCTCTTGCTGGTGTGAGGCATCACACTAGTGCCTCTCTTCCTTTCCTTGGTGGCCTTGCGAAGGTGTTTCAATCTGAGGCTTCATCTCGCTTTCCTGTGGAGCTTGGCATGTGCGCGAAGTAGAGAGCCTGCAGATCCAGGCCTACGTGAGGATTTGAATCCAGATTCCAGAAATTTGATCTTTATTCTGTTGCAATCCAAGTAAAGATTTGATCTTTATTTAGTTTAATATATAAAAAAATTTAGATGCAACCCCAGTTATCCGTTAGAAACATATTTTTTTTTCTTTCATTTATCACACCCTCCAACTTAAGTTTTGCTCGTCCTCGAGTAAAGAAAGAATTTAGTGTTAAGTACCATTTAGCTTAGAGTTTTGAATTTCATCTGATAATTTTTTTAAAAAAAAATCATTGATGTTTGATAGAGCATGAGTGAGGTATGTCATTGGGGTATTAGTACTAATCAATGTATAAGTTAAACCAAGAACACTAAATTTTTTCTAAATTTTTTCTAAATTACCCCTGTCTTTATCTCTAAATCATCTACTTTCATATGAGCAAGTGTAGTATTACTTTTATCCTTCATTTATTGATTTTTTCTCTCTTTTTTTTAAATTTTTTTAATATTATATCGCTATTGAGTGTCTTAACTCCTTAAGCTTTCTATCTGATCCATGTAGTGAGTTTTCTGTCAATGACTCTCAAATCAGTTGGCTTTAGGGCATTAGGTATAAATATTTCTTGGACTTACTTACTCGAATCAAATAAGCTATGAGTTAAGACTAGCTTTACAATAAAGTTTCTTTGTCCTTCACATTTTTTGATACGAAACTCAATGAGAGGCTCAGTTACTCAGTATAAAGTTCTTAAAAATTTTTTCTCTCTTTCTTTTAATGAAAAAATGTATAGTTTGAAAGAAACATAGATAGTGCTATGCATGCAATTTTAAAATTTTTGTGCAATGAAAGAATAAGATTAAACTATTTAATTTAAATTATATGCATAAGATCTAATCTAGATTACCATATCATGAAAAAAATATGAAATATGATATACTTTAAATTTGAAAATAAAAACACATATCAATCTCATCAATGCTAAAATCTTAGATCTAACTATTTAGATCTAACAGTATGATCAAAATACGTTAGAGATGATTACCAAACCAATTGGATTTTGATCTTTTCTAGTCCAACACTTGGAGAGGGTGTTCCTCAGATCACTCATAGCCACATAAAGTTTTCTGACCTCTACAGAGAAATCCATGCAAAGACTGGCATAGATCAAGGGCTTGGAGGTGCTAGCCTACAAGTAACTTCGATGGCTGATCTCTTCCTTTTTCTTCAAGTACCTTGGACACTCCAAAGCAAGAGAGATCTGGAGGAGGAAGAGAGAAGGAGGAGAAGAGGCTCTGAAAATAAAAATTAGCAAGGGAATTGATCATTGGACGTCCAAGAGAGAGGACCCATTTTTTTTGACTAGGAATTAGGGTTTTTACAAGGAAGGGCATCCATAGTCCACACCAAAACCATCTTTTGGCATCCCAAAAAATTTCAAAAAAATTACTAAGATATGGAGAAGGATTCTAAAGTCTCACATACCAAAGAATTCTCTATAAAAAATAAGAAAAAAAATAATATGATGCCAACAATATTTGATGTATAAAAAATTCTTTTCCTAATTTATATTTTATCTCTAATTCAGATTGCATTCGAATTAAACAGGAGATAAGATTATAACTCATCAAATATTGCCACCCACTCTTACTGGACCCTCAATCATGATGCCAACATATTACAACCCAAATCCAATTAGGCATAGAGAAATTGGAATGGGTTCAGGAGTGGTGCAAGAGATAAGGATAAAGTCCAAGTTGACAAGGACTTTTTATTTTCAATTCTGATTCTAATCCAAATCAAATTTGGATTTAACCCACTGATGAAAATGATGTTGGATGTATACCCTAGAAGCCAATCTTGGCTGATACATTTTATATTTCTAGGATATGATTTTATACTTATTGGGTAGTTATATTACCATTCATGTTTATGTGTCCATGAATCAACCAAGGGATTAACGAGATGATGACACATATTCTCAAAGAGTTGAGAATTTGAGACATGTGTCATTGATAGTAAATTCTTAAATTGCTCCTGGTTATAGGATCATTATGGGGATGGTGATTGATCCGAATAGACCAGTGCATGGATCACTTCTTTCGGATAGATGGGTCTCGAGTCTGTAGTGTAGAGATATTGGAGCGAGAGTATAGGTAGTTATTAGAAAACAACTAGCACTGAACGTGACCAACACGAGAAGTTACATGGATGTCTACTCACTCATTAGTGACTTTCTCGATACTGCAGTTGTCTGATTGATCTTCTGACCTGAGATGGCACTACTACTCACAGTGAGACTACTGGAGTTTGACTGACACACTAATATGGGTCTTAAAGAGCCCTTGTAGTGGATGTTGGTGACAGTTGGTCCACTATAGGAGTAGAGTGTGCATCAAGATGGGATCTATCAATCCAAGCAGAAGGGAGTAGTCCTATAAGATTTAAGAGGCTTAGTCCTTAAGTCTATGGTCATAGCATTGTGATTGATGGAAAAGAGTTTTCATAAAGTCACATATAGACTCGAACTGATTGAATCTATCATATGACCGATGTTGAGGTTTGACGATTCATCCATGACCTACCATCTAGTCAGAACTTATGATAGAGGGACTGTATCATGCACTAACTGTACCTAAAGATTTATATTTTATTCTGTTGAGTTTTCACTACATACTACTAGGTGTCACTGGTGGATTGTGAGACTCACAAGGATCATCTTGATGATCAATGATCCTTGATGGGCAGAGTTAGAATTATTTCAATCCATTGAAAAGTGTTTCAATGATATTGTGATAGAGATCACAATATATCTCACTACCAAATAGAATAGAATCTATGGAGTCACACACAAAAGAGATTTTTGACTAATCAAATAGTTGAATTGTGATTATAAATCATAAAAAAGATTTGATTATCAATTTGATTGATAATTGATCTAATGCAAATGTTGCATTATGTAACTCGCTAAAGAGTTAGTAAGTTATAGGAGGATTAATTAGCAATAAAATTACTAATTGACTCAATTTGATTGAGCAATGGGGCTTGTATCAAGTCCAATTTGATTGGATTTATTTGACTCATTTTGGGTTTGATTTGATCAATTCTATAGGGTTATAGGATAATCCCAAAAGGATTGGATGATTAATCTTAGTAGAATTAAGATTTGGATTTGATCTAATTTTTAATTAAACTAGAATGTATGTATTCCTAATTGAACAAAAAATCTTCATTTTCATGCTGCACCAAATCCTAATAGGATTAGGATTAAAATTGAGTTTGACTCAAGCACCAAGAAAGAGTCTAATTGGACTAGGATTCCTCCTCCAATTAGGAGACATCCAATCTAAATTAATTGAGCTCCAAATCAAATTTGAATTCTTAATTATTTGAGTCCAATCAAATCTTAAAATAATTAGGATTTATTGATATTTTATTGGGATTAAAACAGCCATCTTATGATAGAGTCCCATGTTCTTAAAACTCCTCTCCATGTCTTAAAAGAGCCCCATGCCAACTATTTTTTTGTGTGCCACCTACCAACCAGGTTTTAATGTGATTTCTCCCTTCCTTTAATGTGTAAGAAAAAAAGATTGTCTCCCTTGAATTATCGTGTAAAATCTGGGTATGGGTGGCATCCAAAAATTGTAAGAGTCCATGAATTTTGGACTCTATTTCCTAACCAAACTCTAAGTCATCTATGCCTATAAATTCACCACCTCTTGGGATGTTGAAGTAGGGATTTTAGATCAGGTTGTGACATCCAAAAGAGAGGATTTGGCATGGAGAAAAATAAAGAAAAATGGGCGGCATGATGAGTCCAAGGCGTGAGGTTTGTTATGGCTTTTATCTTTTCTTTCTTGCAACAACCAAAGGTTGGTTGTTTAGACATCTCTATCTCCTCCCTCTTGTCCATGTTTAGACATGGATGTCTTCTCCTCTTTTTATCCAAAAGTTGAATAAAATTCTTACAATTCTATTGTAGAGATTTGGTGCATGAATTTTAAGAGAAAAAGAGAAGAAAGGGTTCTTCTCATGATCTCTAGCATTGAGATCAAGATCCTCCAACATCTTCTTATTCTCTAAGAGTGTCTTAGGAGAAAAAAAGATTTTCAACCATTAAGATGTGATCTCTGCAAGGGAACTAGCACCCCGATGAGATCAAAAGGCTTCTGATCAGATCAGAGTCTCATGTGGATACCCGTAGAGGTCAGATGCTTGTGCGCTAGAAGGGACCTTCGAAAGACATCCATGATCATCTGTTTACGTTGAAGATTGATCCATGTCCAGGTATGTCTTAATTTATTTTATCTATTTGATTTCTGTATCTGAATCTTATCTCATATATGATGATCCTATTTATGATTTGAAGATTTGATCTTATGCATGCTTAGATTAAATTTGATTTAATCTAAAAATTTTTAAATTCTGCTGCATACTTATTTTATAAAATCATGCATGCATGAAATCATAAAACTCCAACAGTGGTATCAGAGCCACATCATATGCATGAGATTTAAATTTAGATTTGAAATATGTAGAGAAAAATTTTAGATCTGAAAGATTTTGATGTTGTTCTGACATAAGATTGCCCTGGCATAACTTGTTATGCTGTATGTTTGTCCTAGAATGATGTTAAAATCTTCAATTAGATTGAATTTTTAGATCTAATTTTTTCAGCATATATATGATATATATTTTGTTATTTAGATCTGAAAAGAGTTTCGAGATCTATTTTAATTCATATATATGATATATAAAAGTTTGTTTAGGGCTGAAATTATTTCAATGACCTGAACTAGTTTATATATATGATACATATTTGTATGCATGATCTGAAATTATTTTGAGATCAAAATTTACTCTTCATACAAAGAATTTAGATTTGAAATTTTGATTTAAGATCTGAAATTAGTGTTTGTGCGTGAGGGATTGGTTATGGGTAGATCAAATTAGGTCATATAATTGGATTACATAATTAGAGTTTCTGATTTGATCATATTAGATCTAAATCGATTTAGCAGTTGATCAAATCAAGTCAAGTGTTGATTAGGATGAGATCAATAGAGCTTTAAGATCATATAATTATTGTTGATCGAATCGATTGACACCCATATGTAGAATCAATTAACCTAAGGACCTAATTCGGCTCTATGGCTTGAATCTGATTCACCTAAGCTAACCTATTAGGATCAAATGTACAATTGGTGTCTAAGATAAGTAATTAAAAGATGGTTATTTAATTAATTTCGTTCACTTATCTGGCCAATTTATTGGTGTCTAAAGAAAGTAACGGGGGGACCTCCACCAATCTCCACTTACCTGATCAATTTGAAAGATTGAGTCCCAAATATGATTGCTTAGTGATTTGATTTAGCCCATGCCAATTACATCAGTCATGTGATGACTAATTAGATGAGATCTAAATTAAAATCTCTCCACCAAATATTAAGTCCAAGATCTTCCACCGTTATAGACGTACGGGTGTGCTACCGACGTTGATTATTCTCGGCTGGTCATAGTGGTTCAATTGCATCGAGAACATGTAATCACTCTATTAGCAAAGAGTTGCTGAGGGTAAACATAGGGTTGGGCCCAATAATTGTTAGGTGAAGAATCCAATGACGGCTTTGCGTCTACTTGTGAACGGTGGGTTTGACTTAACTAAGGAGTGTGGGCAATAACTATTAGGTGAGCCCACATGACTTAGAGACCAAGTGGCTGCAATATGCTTAGAGAAGTATCTGAGCAAAGAGTTATCCATGCATCGATGTTTATTCGTGTTACTAATAACTATTAGGTGACGTGTACAGCATCGGTGGGACCGCAGCACCCACCAGAAATTCAATTATTGCATCAGGATTTTTGTTTCTCCATCTGAAAAGTGTGGGAGATCTGATAAAATAGTGGGTCTCTTTTTGCATCTAAAAGTTTCTAGAGTAAATCATAAAATAAGTATAAATATCTAATTAGAATCTTTGCTCTCTACTATTCATTGTGTCAGCTTCCAACCCTCTAGCTTGAGTCCTAGATATCAACCAATTAACCAAAACTGAGTACATAGACTGGCTTATAAATCTAAAAATTATTCTTAATTTTAAAAAATTAAGCTATATTTTCTACCAGATTATTCTAGTGTTAACAACCCGTCCAACTCATAGTCAACGAGCTATACTTGATGAGTGGATGGACAATGACAATTAGGATTAGTGCTATGCATGAGCACATGTTCACTGCCTATGATATGTTGATTCATATACAAGTGTTGTGAGATTATTAGAGTCACACAGTATATGTGATGCGTTATGGAAAGTTCGTTAATGATTATTATTTGATAATGATCAAGGACATTAAGAAGCTCAAAAGGCTCGATATGATCATACACAAGGAATTGCTTGTGGATTTGATCCTACGATCCCTGATTAGTTTATATGGATAGTTTATGATAAATTACCATATAAAAGACTATCAAGGCATCTTATCTAAATTGGTCAATATGTTGCTAATAAAAAAATCTTGAAAGAGTTCAGAGATAAATACCTGGAGAGCCTAAAGAAACAAAGACGCACCTAGAGTAGGTATGTCAATATTGCTCAATGTTATCCTTATGATTTTCTCTTCTTTCAGTTGAGTTATAGACTCTAATGTAGAGTCGATGGAAAGGTAGAGGGCGGAGGAAGTAACCCTTGAATTGGCTATAAGGCAACAGTTGCTGCTACACCCATGGGTATCTGTCCTTTGCGATCATCATTTGGATTAAGTTCTAAGAGATAGTCTCTATCATTTGCATAGTGATGTATATGTGAACTTAATTGAGCAATCAATGAATGCCATTGGATCTGAGAGATCCAGAATTGAGATAAGCTTAAAGTATATGTAGACCCTTAAGCTAGATCGTATTGGAGAAGAAATGATTAACAAACTGAAGAAATATGGGCTTGGGCTCATTGACTGTTGAGTCAAATCTAGTTTGTGTATCATCTCTTTGAGAAAATATGACCAAGCTACTCTTGTGGGATAAGAGGAAAAGGACCACTGAGATACTTATCCTAGTACACATTTGATGTGTGTAGCCCATGTGATGTGTTAACCAAAGAGTTGTCTCTACTTTGTATATGAGATACAAAATCTAAAATTTTTGAAAGGTTCAAAGAATTCAGATGTAAGTAGAGAAGCAAATTAAAAAATTTTTAAAGGTACTTTGATCAGATCGAAGATGTAATATTGATAAAAAAAAAATGCAAAATAGCTTTCCTGAGAATAGATCTTTTGAAGATTTCTATATGGAATAGCCTGTAGATTTCACTTCTTGTGATAAGAGATCACAAAGTCTATAATAATTTTGAAGTTGGAATAGTCATTTTGATGATATGATCAAATTATTTGATCAGAAAAGAGAAATTATGAATTTCAAAAGGGTTAGTGGGAGTGTCCAAAACTGACATCGATTAAAATATAATTGAATATAGATTTCTTCATAAAAGATATAAGGCCAGAATCTTAAAAATCTATAGTGATAGATATAATTGGATGCTTATATTTTTACAGATAAAGTACAGAGAGTAGATACTGAAAAAATTTCGTATAGAAATCTCGGAGAGGGGTCTGCTACCTTCTCGAACATAGTCGTATGCCAGGTAGTACTTCAACTGATTATACTATAAATGTCACAAATAGATATCAGTTGTATCCAGGCTGAGAGCACTGGATTGCTATGAAAAAGATCTTAAGCTCTTGAGAAGAACTAGGAGTGGGAGGATACACCAATTCAGATTTCATTTCTAATATTGATGGTAGAATGTCTACATTATGAGGTGTGTTCCTATGTTGATATCTTGAAAGAATTTCAAATAATCGATCAATAGAAGCTGAGTACACTATAGATGTGTAGGATATATTCTGATTTTAATATTAGTTGTAAAATTAGATGTCATGCCATCGGATGCTGTGACATTATACTGCAAAGATAATGGCACCATAGCCCTTGCTAAGGAGCCTAGATCTCACCAAATATCCAAGCACATAGAGCAACAGAATATGCGACTACCTCGAGTAGAAATACATAGAGGTGCAAAGAGCAAACTCCACATGTGATGTGGATGACCCACTGGTAAGTCACTTAGCCAGCCTAAGACTAAAAGCTTGTCTTGTGAAGATAAGGCTTGGTACATGACAGATTGACTTTAGTGCAAATGAAAGATTGTTGGATGTATATCCTAGAAGCCAATCTTAGCTGACACATTTTATATTTTTAAGACATGATTTTATACTTATTGGGTAGTTATATTACTATTCATATTTTTATGTCCATGAATCATCCAAGGGATTAATGAGATGATGACATATATTTTCAAAGAGTTGAGAATTTGAGACATGTGTCATTGATAATTAATTTCTAAATTACTCCTGATCATAGGATCATCATGGGGATGGTGATTGATCTAGATAGATCAGTGTATGGATCGCTTCTTTCAGACAGATGGATCTCGAGTCTGTAGCGTAGAGACACTGGAGTGAGAGTGCAGGTGGTTGTTAGAGAATAACTAGTATTGAGTGTGACCAACATGAGAAGTCACATGGATGTCTGCTCACGCGTTAGTGATTATCTCGATACTGCAGTTGTATGACTGGTCTTCTGACTTGAGATGATATTACTATTCGTAGTGAGGCTGCTGGAGTTTGACTGACACATCAACATGGATCTCAAAGAGCCCTTGTAGTAGATGTTGGCGATAGTTGGTCCACTATAGGAGTGGGGTGTGCATCAAGATGGGATCTATCGATCCTAGTAGAAGAGAGTAGTCCTAAGGAATTTAAGAGGCTGAGTCCTTAAGTCTATGGCCATAGCATTGTGATTTATGGAAAAGAGTTTCCATAGAGTCACATATGGACTTGAGCTGATTGAATCTATCATATGACCGATGTTGAGGTTTGACGATTTATACATGACTTGCCATCTAGTCGGGACTCATGATAGAGGGACTGTATCATGCGCTAACTGCACCTAGAGGTTCATATTTTATTCTACTGGATTGCCACTACATACTGCTAGGTGTCACTGGTGGATTATGGAACTCACAAGGATCATCTTGATGATCCATGATCCTTGGTGGGCAGAGTTGGAATTATTTCAATCTATTGAATAGTGTTTCAATGATATTGTGATAGAGATCATAATATATCTCACTATCAGAAAGAATAGGACCTATGAGGTCACACACAAAATAGACTTTTGATTGATCAGATGGTTGAATTACGATTATGAATCGTAAAAAGAATTTGATTATCAATTTGATTGATAATTGATCTAATACAAATATTGCATTATGTAACTCGCTAAAGAGTTAGTGAGTTATAAAAGGATTAATTAGTAATAAAATTGCTAATTGATTCAATTTGATCGAACAATGGGGCTTGTATCAAGTCTAATTTGATTAGATTTAATTTGACTCATTTTGGATTTGATTTGATGAACTCTATGGGGTTATAGGATAACCCCAAAAGGATTGGATGATTAGTCCTAGTTGAATTAAGATTTAGATTTGATCCAATTTCTAATTAGATTAGGATGTATATATTTCTAATTGAATTAGGAATCTTCATTTTCATGCTGCACCAAATCCTAATGGGATTAGGATTAAAATTGAGTTTGACTCAAGCACCAAGAAAGAGTCCAATTGGACTGAAACTCCTCCTCCAATTAGGAGACATCCAATCTAAATTAATTGGGCTCCACATTAGATTGGGATTTCTATTTATTTGAGTCTAATCAAGTCCTAAAATGATTAGGATTTATTGATATTTTATTGGGATTAAAACAGCCATCTTATGATAGAGTCCCATGTTCTTAAAACTCTTCTCTCCATGTCTTAAAAGAGCCCCATGCCAACTATTTTTTTGTGCGCCACCTACCAACCAGGTTTTAACATGATTTCTCCCTTCCTTTAACATGTAAGAAAGAAGGATTTTCTCCCTTGAATTACCATGTAAAATCTGGGTATGGGCAGGATCCAAAAATTGCAAGAGTCCATGAATTCTTGGACTCTATTTCCTAACCAAACTCTAACTCATCTTATGCCTATAAATTCACCACCTCTTGGGATGTTGAAGTGGGGATTTTAGATCAGGTTGTGATGCCCAGAAGAGAGGATTTGGCATGGAGAAAAACAAAGAAAAAGGGGCAGCATGATGAGTCCAAGGCGTGAGGTTTGTTATGGCTTTTATCCCTTCTTTCTTGCAACAACCAAAGGTTGGTTGTTTAGATATCTCTATCTCCTCCCTCTTGTCCATGTTTAGACATAGATGTCTCCTCCTTCTTTTATCTAAAAGTTGGACAAAATTCTTACATCTCTATTATAGAGATTTGGTGATGGATTTTAGGAAGAAAAGAGAAGAAAGGGTTTTTCTCATGATCTCTAGTGTAGAGATCAAGATCCTCCTACATCTTCTTATTCTCTAAGAGTGTCTTAGGAGAAAAGAAGATTTTCAACCATCAAGATGCAATTTCTGTAAAGGAGCTAGCACCCCGATGAGATCAAAAGACTTCTGATTAGATCAGAGTCTTATGTGGATATCCGTAGAGGTCGGATGCTTGTGTGGCTAGAAGGGACCTTCAGAAGACATCCATGACTATCTGTTCACGTTGAAGATCGATCCATGTCCAGGTATGTTTTAAATTATTTTCTCTATTTAATTTTTATATCTAAATCTTATCTCACATATGATGATCCTATTTATCGTTTGAAGATTTGATCTTATGCATGCTTAAATTAAATTAGATTTAATCTGAAAATTTTTAAATTTTGCTGCGTACTTATTTTGTAAAATCATACATTCATAAAACCATAAAACTCTAACAAATAAATCTAATCCAATTAGAAACTCAAATATCTCATCAAATTTTTAACCCAATTAAGAATTAGCTGAGTCAAAACCCTGATCGAATTAGGATCAAATTTCTCTTGTAATCGGGCTCGATCATATCAATCCCAATCAGAGTCGAGCTGAATCCAATTCAATTAGATTAGATCTATAGATCTTCAATCAAATTGAGTCAATTAGTAATCTAATTACTAATAATTTTTTCATAAATAGTAGACTCCCAATCCCAGTGGGACTCTACTCCAGAGTCCTAGACCCAGTAGGACTCTTTACCAGAGTCACAATCCAATTGGACTTTTCAGCCATCTGATCTGACCAAATCTTCTAGTGCGTGTGATCCCATAAGTTCAAACCTAAATGGATATTATAGGAATAACTTTCTATACTAATCGATGTAACTATCTAGCAATAGTGACCTGACGATTGGATAGGTCGAAGTATTGCAAAGCAACCTTCTAGAACCTATTGGCGTATGGTTACCGTATAATTCATCTCTTTGACCCAAATACTCAAGTTTGCCTTGAGTTTAATTGTCATTCCTAATTTAATCGACCGTATTATATTTCAACCTTTCAAATCTAACTCATGGATTATCCTGATCAAGTTTTTGCTAAATTGAAATGCACTGATGCATATCTCCTACTAATTTAGAGGAGTCAATTCCATCTTGACTCACACACCAACTTATTAAGTATTTGACTGTAGCCAGTATCCTTCTGTCACTGAATTAAAAACTTAGATAGTCCATTACTAAAATATAGAGAGTTACTTATAAGTCACTATGGTGGTCTCAAGTCTGAGGGACACTTATACCCATACCCTTCTCGAGCTACTCTTAACAGCAGCGTGCCCGACATATGGTCACGTTCGATGCGAATGTACTCCTATATTCCATCTGTATGCCATAATAGTATCTTCACACTTCTTGGTTAAGAGGACAACCAACTCATATGGTGTGCAATGATCTACACTTGATATCGCTATCGTTCTTGTAATAGCATATCATTTGGTCGCAAATATTTTTAAGAACTTAACGATAAATCCTATTTTGTTGATTAATTATAGTCCTAAGGACTTCATTACAACACAAGAGTTCAAAGATGATCAATTTGTAATGAAAAAGTCAAATAATTTTTATTAATAAAAATTTATATATAATTTACAAAATGAGCATAATCGTCTAACGATTGGTTTTGGGATACATTTTTCAACAACTTCCACTTGGACTAAAGCCAATTGGTACAGTATCATATATCCATCTTCGATTTGTGATCGTCAAACTCCTTGATCCCAAAAGCTTTAGTAAATGAGTCGGTTAGGTTTTCTTTCCCATCGATCTTTTGAAGGTCGACATCATCTCGATCCATGATCTTACGGATCAAGTGGTAGTGGCACAGAATATATTTAGTGCACTGATGGGACTTTGGCTTCTTAGCTTGAGCAATGGCTCTAAGGTTGTCGTAGTATAACAAGACAGGGCCATCAATGGAGGGTGCCACTTTTGAGCTCGTCATTGAACTTCCATAACCATATAGCTTCCTTCATAGCATTGGATGCTGCAATAAACACTGCTTCGCAAACAGAGTCAGCCATAGTGTGCTGCTTGAAACTCTTTCAGCAAATTGCTCTATCATTTAGGATAAAAATATAACCCAACACACTCTTGCTATCATCATGGTCTGACTGAAAGCTGAAGTTAGTAAACCCCACTAGTTTCAAGTCAGTTTTTCCATATACAAGCCACTAGTCTTTGGTATTTCTCAAATACTTAAGGATGGTCTTTACGACCTTCTAGTAGTTCTCTCTTAGATCACATTGGTATCTACTCACTACTCCTAGTGAGTATGTCACGTCTAATCTTGTACATGTCATGGCGTACATTATAGAACCCACTGTTGAAGCATATGAAACTCTACTCATACATTTTCTCTCTTGAGGAGTTATCGGACAATCCTTCTTCGAGAGAGAAATTTCTTGGCCTATCAGAAGATAGCCTTTCTTGAAATTCTTCATGCTGAACCATTTCAGCACGGTGTCAATGTACATGGACTGAAATAATCCAAGCAACCTTTTCGATTTATCTCTATAGATTTTTATCTCAAGGATGTAGGATACTTCTCTCAAATCCTTCATAGAGAACTGAGACAATAATCAGACTTTTATTTCTTGTAATGCAAAGATGTCATTCTCGATTAAGAGAATGTCATCCATATACAGAATGAGGAATATAACCACAAAATCATTTACCCATTTGTAAATGAAGGGCTCTTCTTTGTTTCTAATGAAGCCATACGTTCTGATAACTTTATCAAAATATATGTTCCAACTCCTGGATGCTTGCTTCAATGTATAGATGGATCTCTGAAACTTGCACACTTTGGACTCATCTGTGGATGTGAAATTCTCAGGTTGTATCATATACACCTCTTCTTGTAGCTCTCCATTTAGAAAAGCTATTTTCACATCCATTTGCCAGATTTCATAGTCTATATATGCCACCATCGCAAGCATAATCTGAATGGATTTGAGCATTGCCACAAGAGAAAATATCTCGTCATAGTCAATACCATAATACTGATGATAATCATTGATAACCAAATAAATTTTATAGGTCTCCACCTTCTCATCTGCACCTCTCTTCCTTTTGAAGACCCATGTACACCCTATGAGTTTAACTCCTTCAGGTGGGTCAACTACTGTCCATACATCGTTGACCTTCATGGACTCCATTTCAAATTTTATGATTTCAAACCATTTATTAGAGTCGGACCTCTGTATTGCATCTATATAGGTGATCGGATCCTCATTATTCTCATCAAGTTCAATAGGATCTCCATCTCGGATCAAGAAACCGTAGTATCTATCTGATTGATGTGATACTTTATTGGATCTCCTTAATGGTACCTCTATAATAGGTTTCGAATTTGATCTCATCAAATCCGATTCTGTGGATTCACTAGACTGTGTCGATTCTACTTGTTGAACTTCCTTAAGTTCAACCTTAGAGGCATTAATCTCTTTCTCAAGGAATTTCTTTTCTAAAAAGACTGTCCTAAGACTGATAAACACCTTTTATTCATCAGCAAGATAGAAGCAATACCCCTTAGTTTCTTTAGGATATCCAATAAAATTATATCTATCAGATCTCGCTCCTAATTTATCCATTTTCAAATATTTGACATAAGCCGGACAATCCCAAACCCTAAGGTGAGTGAGTGCTGGCTTACGTCCAGTCCATATCTCATATGGTGTTTTACTTACTGACTTACTAAGAACCTTATTAAGCACATAACAAGCCGACTTGAGTGCATATCCCCAAAAGAATATCGACAGAGTAGAAAAGCCCATCATGGATCGGATCATGTCCAACAGGATTCGTGTCATGCCCCCGATCCGAGATTATGAGCCAAAGGTCATGGCAACCACCGCATACTCATAGGGAACTCTCTCTACAAGCATGTAAGGTATCTTATCATGCTATCATAAAGCAATAGTGGAATAATTAGTCAATAATTTAAATCAAAAATATAACAATCTAAATTTTAACTTTAATATCTCAATAAATTCTACAATATTCAATAGACCTTATATCAAATTCAATAAGACTTTCAATCTAAAATAAAAGTATGGAGATTCTGCTTCTAATCACTCTTTCATTCATTTTTTGTATCATCTTAATTTCTCAATATCTATAAAAATATTAAAATAAGAGATAATGAGCTAGATAACCTTATAAGTAATGATCACTTTAAATAGATATCATCAAGTATTAAAATAAATAATTATTTAAAGAAATAAGCATATAGAGTTCCTTAATTTGAAATCAATTTCAATTATGTAATATAGTTCATGCTAAATTCACTTCTTTTTCAAAAATTTAAATTACTTTTGAGATTTTAATTTCTTTCATTCTCAAGTTCTTTTCATCAATTATGAGCTATGACTATATTTTTTTCTGTGGTAGGATCATAATACTGCGTATCATCTTGCGGTGAGCTGCGAATCATCTGGCAGTAAAATCTTTCAGAACTGCTGGTCTCACTAGTGACATGTTGCTGGTCTTGCTAGTGATATAAACTCTCAGAATAAATCAATTGCCAAGATATATGCCTCCATTGGTGGGGTCCTTTACATAGTCAGGTTGTTAGTTCATATCATCTTATATCAAAATTTTTCATAAATCATATCTTTTATTCTAGTTTGATAAGAAAGCACATAATCATGTGCTATCAAAATTAATCAATATAATGCATAACGAAATCAATATGTTCAATCATGCTTTATCATAATATTTTAAAATAAGATATTTTTTATAACAAAACATCATTCATCCAATTCATGCATCATTTCATAAATCATATCAAAAAAATATATTATAATTTATCAATAAATCTAGAAAAAGTGAAGCATCACTTATCTCATACGTATTTCAATAAATCTACATAATTTTATTTTTTTTCAAAATTTTTTGTTCAAAAATCATATCGTGATATCCCATGATCAAATATCCACAACCCTATATAGGATCAATTTTAATAATTAAAAAAGATATGAATAATTAAAAAAAATAGAATTGATGGATACCTACATCCTATAGTCCAGATTGGTTCGATCGTCTAATTTTATCTGATCAAAATCTAATTAGGACATAGATCATCCAAAGTTTGACTACTAGATCAAATCAGATTCGAAGTGATAGGATTGAAAATCTTTCATTGAGTACACGAATCCAATAGAGATAATTTAGAGGAGAGAGAAATTATGAAGATAAATCTGGACTAACCAGGCGATATGGTTCGATAAATTTGATCAGCTAGATCATGATAATTTGATCAAATCATACTAAAATTACCATATGAATAATTTAATAGAATTATGGGTGATAAAATCTAAAGGTATCTAATCTGACCATGGTGGGTGCCGATATACTTTCCAACGATCACAGATCAAAATCCTTCACTAAGATCATTTAAATTCATCATCAATCTTTTCAAAGATGTAGGAAGTCCTAAAAAAAAATAATGTAGAGAGAGATAATGTATAGAGAGAAAAAAATTTAGAGAGAGAAAGTGGAGAGAGAAATTAGAGAGGGAAAGAGAGGAAAGAGAGAACAGAGGAGAGAGAGAGTCTTTTTCTTTTTTTTTTCTTTCTTCCTCTTTTTTTCTTTTCTTTTCTTTTCTTTTCTTTGCTTCTTTTTTTTTTCTTTCTTTTCTTTTCCTTTTTCTCTTTTTTCCTTCTTCTTCTTCTTCCTTCGTTTAAACAGAATAGGGGACTGTGGTCCCCCTTTCTATTCTTTGGACTGGAAGCCACGTCTAGCATGGTGGTGGTCAGCGACTGTCGGGGCAGTGATGGTGCAGCCCAAGAAACCCTGGTGGTCAGTGGTCACCACCGACATCGAAAAATCAAAGAAAAAAAGGGGCAAAAATAGCCTAAAACAGGGGACATTTTTTTTTCTCAAAGAAATCTGGCTATTGCTAGTCGAACATTGGGATTTAAAGGTTGAGGAAGATGGCAAGAAAGATTAGAGAGAGTTCTTACCCTTTTTCCAATGATCAACGGCCTTGATTTTGGTGAACTCGATGAAAGCTTCTCAAGAGAAGAAGAAGGCGAACACGAGCCTTTTGGCAATGGGAGAGAGGGATCTCGGCATCTTCTTGGCAATGGATGCTCACGGAAGGGAGGAAATGAGGGTCTCCTCTTATAGAAGAGCCCTAGAGTTTGGCTCAAACTCCTCTTCATCGAAGAAGAGGACTCCTGTCGGGAGTCTTCTCCCTGATGTTTCTTTCCTTTTTTTTATGCTTTAAATCTGTGCATAGTTGGGTTACTCTTTGAAGTTGGGCCAGATAAGTTCTGGTTTGGGATATCACATTCTTCCCTCCTAAAAAAAATTTCATCCTGAAATTTTCATCAAAAATTTTCGAACTTTAAAGTTTCATAATCTTGATCTTATTTGTTATAAGAATAATGTTTAATATCTTATGACTTGATTTTTCTCATAGATGATCAAAATTGAATCCATCTCTTATAAATGGAAGAAAGTCAATATCTCAATTTCTTGAATAAAAATTATTTTTCATCAAAATATCAACCACTCTTAATTAATCAACCCATCATAAGATAGGATAACATGCTTATATGAATCACACGATGACATCCAAATCAATCGAGATTCGAAAAGTATTTTCTCTCATTCGTGCTTTCAAAGGTTAGAGATTCACTATTTTAATCTCATCCTCGAACTTTTGATATTTTAATTTTTTATGCAACTTCATCATTAAATCATTTCAAAAGGGAAAAAATCAATATCACCAATATTAATTAAAATCAAAATCACTATTTTTGATCATCAAAATTAGTCTCTCAATTCTAGATAAGGATATCAAATTTCTCAATAAAAACCTTAACTACTTATGATTTGAACAATTTATCACAAGATCATAAACAAATTTTATTATATTCTCTGTAGATAAATATTTGAGTATTAAAATTTAAGATCAAAATCAGTGTTCGATAAATAATCTCAAATTCTTTCTAATAAATGAGAAGTATAAAATTCAAATCTAGGATAAAAAAAATCTATCTTTAAATATTCTAAATCTAAAATCAAAAATTAAGGGTCCACTCATTCTAGAATTAGGATACTAAATATTTTCTTAGCATAGTAGATGGAAGCACTACTTCTGAAAATCACATTAGGATATCCAAAATAATCTAAAATTTTAAAAATATTATTCTTTCATATATCAATAAATTTTTTGTATCAAATCACATTGTCTATCATAATTCTTTAACTTAAAAAATCAATATTCCTAACTTGCTCAAATAATCCAGATCACCATGCTTTTGCTATGCACTCTGTTCTAACAATCAAAATTTCTTTACTTCATAAAAAATTTTGATCAAATTATTTCTTTATCTTATTAATGAAAAAGATCTAAACTTTCAAATTTCAATTGAAGTCAAAGATTAACTTCTGATTCTCATTCTTACTTTTGCTGGTGTACCATAATCTTGATTAATCTTTGAGTCCAATATCACATTCAAAACCATCATATAGGTCTACTATAATCAATATGAATCCAATCTTAATTCTCATATCAATTCAATTAGATAATTTTAAATAAAAAATTTATAAGTAAAATTAATAAGAAAATCTTTTGATGCTTCACCAAAATAGGACATAATCAGAATATATAAGAATTTTAAATCATTATTTTTTTTAAAGTTTCTATCATCAAGATCCTTAATATCTATTAAGTATCCTTTTATAACAATCACACAAGTCTAAAAAAAAATCAAATCTTCATTTAATAATAGATTCAATTAGGGACCTCATTAACAAAAGAAAAGAAACTCCATATTAATTCTTAAATTTAAAATTTTAAATTACAAATTCATATGGGTTCCATAATCTCGAATAAATATAAATCGAATCTTTTATCTTAATCTAAAGATAGCAGTCTTTCATTAACAACCTCAACAATAAGAAATAGACTTCTTTGCAATATCTTCAAATATGTATTCATCTTAACATGCCACTTTATACATGATCCACATACCAAGTTTAATTTTGATAAATATTTTAGTCAAATATCATAAAAGATTTTTTTAGTCCATCCTAGAATAATATTTTATCATCAAATCTTTATCTTACCAATAATAGTCAACTTCTCAACTGGGAGTAATATCATAGTATTATTCTCACATCGAATTTGAGCATACGATTCACTTGAATAATCAATGATCAAATTAATAACCACCATGCACTATAAAATTTTTATGTCAATCCTTTTGTAATTACTTTCGATCAAAATCTAACTAATTATATCATGATCTATAGATCATCTATCATATTTAAAATTCTATGTGCTATAATCTGTTATGGTCCTTTCATACATAATCTTAATATTTAACCAAAAATCATAAAGATTTCTCACACTATAATCATCATAAATCTACACCACAATGATCCTAGTGTCTATCTACTTACACTTATTATATATTTGATTCTATGTTTCATAATTTATCCATTTATGCTCTAATACCACTTTAATTATCACACCTCCGATCCGAGATTATGAGCCAAAAATCATGACAACCACCGTATACTCATAGGGAACTCTCTCTACAAGCACGTAAGGCATCTTATCATGTTATCCTAAAGCAACAGCAAAATAATTAGTCAATAATTTAAATAAAAAATATAACAATCTAAATTTTAACTTTAATATCTCAATAAATTCAATAATGTTCAATGGATCTTACATCAAATTCAATGAAACTTTCAATCTAAAATAAAAGTATGGAGGTTCTGCTTCTAATCACTCTTCCATTCATTTCTTATATCATCTTAATTTTTTAATATCTGTAAAAATAATAAAATAAGAGATAATGAGCTAGACAGCCCAGTAAGTAATGATCACTTTAAATAGATTTCATCAGGTATTAAAGTAAATAATTATTTATAGAAAATAAGCATATAGAGTTCATCAATTTGAAATCAATTTTAATTGTGCAATATAGTTCATGCTAAATTCACTTTTTTTTCAAAAATTTGAGTTTCTTTCGAGATTTTAATTTTTTTCATTCTCAGGTTCTTTTCATCAATCATGAGCTATGACCATATTTTTTTTATGACAGGATCATAATACCATGTATTATCTTACAGTAAGCTATGAATCATCTGGCAACAAAGTCCTTCAGAGTTGCTGGTCTCACTGGAGACATGTCGCTGGTCTCGCCGATGACATAAATCTTCAGAATAAATCAATTGCCAACATATATGTCTCCATTGGCGGGATCTTTTACATAGTTAGGTTGTTAGTTCATATCATTCTTATATCAAAATTTTTCATAAATTATATCTTTTATTCTAGTTCGATAAGAAAGTACATAATCATGTGATATCAAAATTACTCAATATAATGCATAACGAAATTAATATGTTCAATCATGCTTCATTATAACATTTCAAAAGAAGATAATTTTCATAACAAAATATCATTCATCTAATTCATACATCATTTCATAAATCATATCAAAAAAATATAATATAATTTATCGATAAATTTAGAAAAAATGAAGCATCACTTATCTCATATGCATTTCAATAAATCCACATAATTTTAAAATTTTTTTTTCAAAATTTTTTATTCATAAATCACATCGTGATATCCTATGATCAAATATCTACTACTCTATACAGGATCAATTTTAATAATTAGAAAAGATATGAATAATTAAGAAAGATAGAATTAATGGATACCTACATCCTATAGTCCAGATTGATTCGATCATCTAATTTCATTTGATCAAAATCTAATTAAGACATTGATGGTCCAGAATTTGACTATTAGATCAAATCAGATTCGAAGTAATAGGACTAAAAATCTTTCATTGAGTACACAAATCCAATAGAGAGATAAATTCAAAGGAGAGAGAAACTATGAAGATAAATCTAGACTAATCAGATGATATGGTTCGATAAATCTGATTGATCAGATCAAGATAAATTAATCAAATCATACTAAAATTATCATATAGATAATTTAATAAAATCATGGGTGATAAAATTTAAAGGTATCTGGTCTGACCAAGGTGGGTGTCGGTACTGTCCGATGATCACAGATCAAAATTCTTTACTAGGATCATTTAAATTCATCATCAATCTTTTCAAAGATGTAAGAAATTCTAGGAGAAAAATAATATAGAGAGAGATAATTTTTAGAGAGAGAAAATGGAGAGAGAAATTAGAGAGAGAAAGAGAGGAAAGAGAGAATAGAGGAGAGAGAATCTTTTTTTTCTTTCTTCCTCTTTTTTTCTTTTCTTTTTTTTTTCTTCTTTTTTTCTTTCTTTTCTTTTCCTTTTTCTCTTTCTTCCTTCTTCTTCCTTTGTTTAAACAGGATAGGGGACCATGGTCCCCCTTTTTGTTCTTTGGACCAGAAGCTCCGTCCGGCATGGTGGTGGCCAGTGACTGTTGAGGCTGAGATGGCATAGCCCAAGAAATCCAGACCGATGGTTGGTGGTGACCATCGACGTCGAAAAATTAAAAAAAAGAGGGGCGAAAATAGTCCGAAATAGGGGACATTATTTTTTTCCAAAGAAATCTAATGATTGCCAGCCGAACATTGGGATTTAATGTCTGAGAAAGATGGGAAGAAGGATTAGAGAGAGTTCTTACCCTTTTTTCGATGATCAAAGACCTTGATTTTGGTGAACTCGATGAAAGCTTCTCAAGAGAAGAAGAAGGCGAACATGAGTCTTCCGGCAATGGGAGAGAGGGATCTCGACGTCTTCTTAGTGGTGGATGCTTACAGAAGGGAGGGAACGAGGGTCTCCTCTTATAGAGGAGCCCTAAAGTTTGGCTCAAACTCCTCTTCATCCGAGAAGAGGACTCCCATCGAGAATCTTCTTCCTGATATTTCTTCTCTTTTTTTTTTGATGCTTTACAATCTGTGCATAGTTGGGTTACTCTTTGAATTTGGGTTGGATTAGTTCTGGTTTGAGATATCACAGTTTGATTCCTTCTTTCTGACACATCATTATGCTGTGGCATTCCAGGAGGTGTCTATTGAAAGAGAATCCCATTCTCCTCAAGGTATGTCAGAAATTCACTAGAGAGATTTCACCTCCTCGATCTGATCGAAGAATTTTAATACTCTTTTCAGTTTATTTTTCTACTTCGTTATGAAAATATTTGAATATTTCAAACAATTCAGATTTATGTTTCATCAAGTAGATGTACCCATACCTCGATAGATCATCTGTGAATGTAATGAAATAGTGATTTTTTTCTCTGGCACTTGTACTCATGGGTCTACATATATCAGTATGTACTAGACCCAGAACATCACTGGCTCATTCACCTTTTTCAGTAAAAGATAATTTGGTCATCTTTCGAAGTAAATAAAACTCATAGGTAGGTAACGATTCATAATCGTCTTTATCGAGAATGTCTTCTTGAGCTAACCTATTCATCCTGTTCGTGTTAATATGACCTAACCTACAATGTCAAAGATAGGCATCCATGACATCAACAATCCTAGGATGCTTATTTGATGTGTACATTACATTAGGCCTAGATACAATATAGATTTCATTGTTCAACTATCTACGCAATATTGTAACATCATTTAAAGTGATATCACAAAATTTTTTCTTTATTGATATTTCATAATTTGACTTGGCCAAGAGGCCTACAAAAATAATATTTAAAAAAAAATTAGGATAGTAATGATATTCATTAAGAATAATAGAATGAGATTCGAATACAAGCTTAATGATTCCTAAAGCTAGAACTAGAACTGATCTTCTATCTTCAACATTCAGGAATCTCTCGCCATCTCCAAATCTCTCATTAACTTGAAGACCTTGCAACAAATTGCAAATATTAATGGTGCTTTCGGTATCCAATACCTAGGTCATTGTATCAAAAAGAGAGAAGTTACAAAGTGTTATCACATAAGTACGTTGTCCAGTAACCTATTGCTGCTTCTTCTTTGGCCTATTCGGGTCAAGAAAAGCTTTATACTGAGGATAATTTCTCTTCCAGTGATCCTATTTTTTACAAAAGAAGCACTCTACCTGACTCTGATCGGCCTTGTACTTGGGCTTCTGGATCTGACTCCCAACACTTTGCACCTTTTTATTCTTTTTCTTTTTCTCTTTCTTAAAGGGATGTTGCCCACTCGAAGAAGATCCTCCCACTAAATTTACTATCTCTTTGTGGATCTGGTGATCTTTTTTAAAAGTCTGTAGCAATTCCAACAGACCGTAGTAGTTGACTACAGGCTTTGTCATTCTAAAATGATTGAGATACGTTAGGTAGGATTTGGATAGGAAGTTCAGGATCGCATCCTTCTCTAGTTGTTCATGCAAAAAGAAGCTGAGCTTGCTTAGTTTCTCAATCTGTTCGATCATGTACAATAAATAATTGATGACAGATGCATCCTTCCTCATCCGAGCATGGAAAATAGCGTAACTAGTCTTATGCTGCTCAATGTTGTTTGGAGTACCAAAGGACTCTCGCAATACTTGGAGCATTTTTTTCGGTTGAGCATCTTCAAATTTTTGGCTAAACTCGTTGTTCATGGAGACCCACATGATGCAACGAATCATGGTGCGATCATTGAACCACTTCAAATAAGTGTCTCGGACCATGCCTCGGGTATTGGGAGCAGACTTTTCTGGTGTCAGATCCATAATCACATACAGGATCTGCTCGTGCTCTAGGACGATCTTTAACTTTCGATACCAGTTATCGAAATTAGATCCCGTCAACTTCTCACTGTCCAACAGTTATCGGAGTGAAAAGTTTGAGGCCATATCTGCACACACAAGGAAAAATCAAAACCTAATAAGTATATAAATTTGTTAAGCCTAAAGATATGGACTTTAGTCTAAAGATTCTCCTACTATTTTATACGAATCGATAGCCTCTACCTCTAATTCGAGAAATTACTTTAATTCTTTAGTAGCTACTAAAATCCACATAGACTGCACATGAGCCTAACTTTGGTCGGCTCATCGATGTGCATCCATGGATAGGTTCATTAACCAATTATTTCATCAAATAATTTTTAGTAGTTGATTTAGCCCCAGGTAACTTTTTAGTTGATTTTGATCTTCTCTGTAAGCCCCTGATTAGGTCCAACCATTAACATAATCATACTTATGAATCTAACTATTGAATAATTAAGTCCAACTTTGGTCGGCTAATCTGACCACTTGACAAAGAGACTCGACTAAGTCATCATATTATGAATGATAATTTCAATAGCAGATGAGCACCAGGCCTTTGGACCTCCAGTGATCATCATGAATGGAAAGGAAACAGTTTCCCTCCGGGATGCCCAGGTTGCATCTAAATTTTTTTTAATATTCTACTTGTTTAATGATTAAATTTTTACCTAAAATATAGCAAAATCAAAGATCAAATCTTAAATTATCTGATATAAATCTTCACAGAGGCCTGAATGTGCAGACCCTCTACTTTGCATGCACGTCAAATACCGCAGGAAAGCAGGATGAACTCTAATCTAATTGGCTTAGCAACTCAATCAATTGAGGGATGAGATGTGCTAGTGTGACTCTTCAAACCAACAGGTGGGACACCCAAAGAGACCCCATGCCCAAAGGAAGAGGGGCGGCAATAAGGGGAGAGGCCAAAGGGAGGAAGGGACCTCTCTCTCTTCTCACGTCTCTCTCTCTCTTTCTCTCTTCTCTCAATCTGATTTGTTTACTATGTTATTGCTATGCATCCATAGGTAGAGACCCTCTTTATTTATAGATGATTCTCATGATCCAATGAGATTAGCACTCCTAATTTAAATCTGATTTGAATTGGTCCAATTCTCATGAAAGAAGGATTCCTATATAAGATATAATTGTCATGACATATGACAATCAACTTGCACCCAATCTCTCACCCACTTGGGATGCCCCAAATAAGTACCAAACCAGATTTTGGTCATGATTCATGAGGGGGTATTCCCAATACAAGTAGAAATATTTATATCTCATCCAAAATAGATTCGATTCGAATCCGATTCAAAGCTGGTTTGAAATAATTTCGAAAGGCTGTCAATCCCAAATTCTTTAGGACTTTTGTACCAAGTCTAACTTAGATTTTGGATATATTTAAGTTCAATTAATTTAGATCTAATCTAAAATTAATTAGTACTTAAATTCAATCTTTCATATGTTCAATGAATCATAGATCAGAAACTATTCATCCCCGGGATCGAACCTGAACCTCATATATAGTGCTAGTTAGACATAGTCAACTCTTCAATCCCATTTGACCCATAACTTAATTCTCAATCAAGTCAGCTTATATGTTCAATCAAGTTAAGTACTTTCAAATTGGACATATAAACATAGGTCAATTCTTTCCTACTTTGTCTGACTTGTGTGCGTGACTTCATAGGTTCAAACACTAAATCAGTAGCAAAGGAACCAATTCCTGCACTAATCGAGATACCGTCTAGTAATGGGTTTCGATGTCCAGATAGGTTGAATTATCGTAAAAAAATATTTCAGAACCCATACACATAGTTATCGCATAATTTATCCTTTTGACCTTGGATGCTCTAGGATGGTCTCAGGTTAACCGTCAATCGAGGTTGCTTCATCTGCATTATATTTCAACCTTTCAAATCCATCTCATGGATTATCCTAGCCAAGACTTTACTAAATTGAAATACAGTGATATATCAATTCTAATAATCCAGAGGGGTCAATTCCATCTTGATCCACACACAGACTTCATAAGTACTTGATTGTACCCAGTAGCCTTTCATCACTGCACTAGAAATCCAGGTAGTCCGACATCAAAGCATAGTGAGTTACTTGCAAGTCACTATGGTGATCTTAGGTTTGAAGGATACTTATACCCATATATTTCACGAGCAGCTCTTGACAGCAGAATGCTTAGCAGGTGAGTCACTTGTTTAGTGATGATGTACCCCTACATCTCACCTATATGCCATATCAGTGTCACCACACTCCTTGGTTAAGAGGACAACCAACCCATATGGCATACAATGACCTCCACTCGATAAACATCATTGTCCCGAATGATGTATCATTTGGTTGCGAACATGTTTAAAAACTATACAATAAATCCTCTCTTCATCGTACACTAGCATAGTTCTAGGAACTTCATCACAGTACAAGAGTTCAAGAAAGATGTCACTTTGTGACGAAAAATATCAGAATAACTATTATTCAATTGATTAATAATTCATATAGAAGGATGAACTCAATCATCACACGATTGATTTTAGGATACAATTCCTAATAACTCATATTTGGACTAAAGACAATTGGAGCAGTATCTTATACCCATCTTCCATTTGAAGTTATCGAACTCTTTGATCCTGAGAGCTTTAATGAAGGGGTCGGCTAGGTTCTCCTTTTCATCAATTTTTTGAAGCTCGACGTCACTTCGGTTCATGATCTCTCACACCAGGTGATAGTGGCATAGAACATTGCAGTATCTGATGCATCAATGTATTCCACTTCGCATACAGAATCGACCACAGTATGTTGCTTAAAACTTTTTCAGCAAACAGTTCCTCCATTCAAGGTAAATACGTAGCCCGACACGCTGCTGCTGTTATCACAATCTGACTAAAAATTAGAATCAGTATATCCCACAAGTTTCAGGTCAGTGTCTGCATAGATAAGTCATTGGTCTTTAGTATTTCTCAAATACTTAAGAATTATTTTTACAATCTTTCAATACTTCTCACCTGGATTTGATTGGTACCTACTCATTACCCCTAGTGAATAGGCCACATCTGGCCTCGTACATATCATAACATACATGATAGATCCCACTGCCGAAGCATATGGTATTCTACTCATGCACTCTCTCTCCTGAAGAGTTGTCGGACAATCCTTCTTGGAAAGAATAATTCTATGAGCTATCGAAAGATAGCCTTTCTTAAAATTATCCATGTTGAATCGCTTTAACAAAGTATCAATGTATGTGGATTGAGACAATCCAAGCAACCTTCTGGATCTATCCCTATAGATCTTCATCCCTAGGATGTAGGATGCTTCTTCTAAGTTCTTCATGAAGAACTGTGATGATAACCATAGTTTTACACTCTATAAAGTCAGGATATCATTTTCTAGTAACAGTATGTCATCCACATACAGTACAAGAAAAATAATCACAGAATCGAAAGTCCACTTGTAGATCCAAGGCTCTTCTCCATTTCTAATGAAGGCATACATTTTAATCACCTTATCAAAATGCATATTCCAACTCCTCGATGTCTGCTTAAGTTCATAAATAGACCTTTTCAGCTTAAACACTTTCAACTCATTTGTGGATGTGAATCCTTCAAGTTGTATCATATACACCTCTTCTTCTAGCTCTCCATTAAGAAAAGTGGTTTTGACATCCATTTGCTAGATCTCATAATCTAAGTGTGCAGCGATAGCAAGCATAATCCGTATGAACTTGAGCATTGCCACAGGAGAGAACGTCTCGTCATAGTCAATACCATAACACTGACGGTAATCCTTGGCAACTAGATAGGCTTTATAGGTCTATACCTTCCTGTCCGCTCTTCTTTTTCTCTTGAAAATCTATTTATACCCTATGGATTTTATCCCTTCAAGTGAATCAACTAGTGTCCATACACTATTGATCTCCATGGAATCCCTTTAGGTGGATCAACTAGTGTCCATACACTATTGATCTCCATGGACTCCATCTCGGATTTTATGGCCTCAAGCCATTTCTGAGAGTCGGACCTTTGCATGACCTCCATATAGTTGATTGGATTCTCATCGTTCTCATCAAGTTCAATGGGATCACCATCCCAGATGAAGAAATCATAGTATCTGTCCGACTGATGCGGTACTCTACCAGATCTTCTTAATGGTGCCTCTACTAGTTTCAAATTTGATTCACCAATCAAATCCAATTCTATATGTGTCAGTCCTTACACCTCATGAACTTCATCAAGTTTAGTTTTACAGGCATTAGCTCCTTCAACAAAGAACTCTTTTTTCAAAAAAACTGCCCGACTACTAACAAACACCTTTTGTTCTGCAGCGAGGTAGAAGTAATACTCTTTACTTTTCTTTGGATATCCGACGAACAATTATTTATCAGACTTCGGTCCAAGCTTATCTGTCTTTAAACGCTTGACATAAGCTGGACACCCCTGACCCTAAGGTGTGAGAGCACTGGCTTACACCCAGTCCATATCTCATATGGAGTTTTATCGACAGACTTGCTGGGCACTTTATTCAAAATGTAGCAGGCAGTCTCTAGAGCATATCCCCAAAAAGAGATTGGCAGACTTGCAAAGCCCATCATGAATCGAATCATGTCTAGCAAGGTTCGATTCCTCCCCTCAGACACACCATTATGTTGTGGTGTTCTTGGAGAGATCCATTGTGAGAGAATCCTATTCTCTTTTTGATATATCAGAAACTCACTGGTGAGGTATTCACCTCTTCGATCTAACCAAAGGATCTTAATACTCTTTTTAGTTTGTTTCTCTATTTCAGCACAGAATTGTTTGAACATTTCAAATGATTCGGACTTATACTTCATAAGATAGACATACCCATACCTCGATAGGTCATCTATAAATGTAATGTAGTAGTATTTTTCTCTGACACTTATGTTCATAGGCTCGCATACATCAGTATGTATTAGACCTAAACATCGCTGGCTCTCTTACCTTTTCTTTTAAAAGGTGACTTAGTCATCTTACCAAGTAGACAGGACTCACAGATAGGTAATGATTCACAATCATCTATCTCAAGGATATGTTCCTTGATCAACCTGTCAATCCTATTCTTATTCACATGACCAAGTCTGTAATGCCAAAGGTAGGATTCACTGACATTATATATTTTGGAGTGTTTACTAGGTGTGTACATTACACTAACAGATCGTGATATTGTGTATATATCATGTTTCAATTGTCCATGCATAATTATAGTATCATTCATAATGATATCACAAAAATCATCCTTTATTATAAACTTATAACCAAATTTAGCCAAAAGGCCTACAGAGATGACATTCATCAGAAAGGAGGAAAAATAATGACAATCATCTAACATGACACTATTGGACTCGAAGACAAGCTGCAAAGTTCCCAAGATCAGAACTGGAACAAGGCTTCCATCTTCAACGTTAAGGAACCGCTCACCCTCTCGAAATTTTTTACTTATTTGTAGTCCCTACAACGAATTGCATATATTAATAGGACTTCCGGTATCCATTACCCAGGTAGTAATATCACAAATAGAGAAATTATAAGGTGTTATCATATAAATACCTTGTAAAACAATCACTTGCCTCTTTCTCTTATTTTTAGGCCTATTTGGGTCAAGGGTGGCTATAAAAGTAGGATAATTTCTTTTCTAATGACCCAGCTTTTTACACAAGAAGCACTCTACCTGGCTCTTGTCAACTTTTGACGTTTTGCTCTTTTTGGGATCGATGACGTGAGATTTTTGCACCTTTTTCTTTTTCCTCTCCTAGAGGATCGATGCCCTACAGATGAACCCCCACTAAATTCACTGGCTCTTTCTGGAGCTGATGATCCTTCTCAAAAGTCTATAATAGCTCTAGCAAACCATGGTAGTTTATCATAGGCTTCGTCATTCTATAATGATTGAGAAAGGATAGGTAGGATTTCGGTAGCGAATTAAGGATAGCATTCTTGCCTAACTGTTCATGCAACAAAAAGCCAAGTTTGCTAAGGTATTTAATCTGCTCAATTATGTACAATACATGATCGATGATTGAAGCTTATTTTTGCATATGGGTATTGAACACTACGCAGGAGGTTTTATGTCTCTCTGCATCCTCAGGGGTGCCGAAAGACTCATTCAACATTTGAATCATCTCCTCAAGCTGTGCATCCTCGAACTTACGACTAAGTTCGTCATTCATAGCTACCCTCATCATGCAATGTACAGTCGTGTGATCATTGAGCCACTTCATGTAAGTGTCTCTCATAGGATGAGGAGCATTGGCTGCAGGTTCTTCAGGTATCTGATCCATAAGGACATATAAAATCCTTTCATGCTCCAATACGATCTTTAACTTTCGATACCAGCTATCGAAGTTGGATCTGGTGAGCTTATCGCTGTCCAACAGCATACGGAGGGATAGTGTGTTGGCCATAACTAAAAAGAGAAAATACTAGCTTATTAGTATATGAATTATTTTTAATCTTGAAGATATGAACTTTAGTCTAAAGGTTCTTCCACTATTTTTAACGTATTGGTAGCCTCTACCTCCAACTCGAGGAGTTACATTAATTTCTTAGTGGATACTAGAATCCACACGGACTATATTCGGGCCCAAGTGTGGCTCGGCCAATCCTAGTACATCCATAAGTAGGTTCATAACCAATTATTTCTCCAAACAACTTCTAGCAATAAGTTTTGCCCTAGATGTCCCTTCAGTAGGCGTGTGGTGCCTCCACTAAAAATCTTGGTTAGATCCAACCATTAACATGACACACCAAGTGCATCCAACAAATAGATGTCCAGGCTCGAGTATGGCTCGACCAACTGGAACATTGATCTGAAGGTACATCATGACGGTCAATGATGAATGATAATTTCAATATGTAATAGACACCAGGCATGTGGTGCCTCCAATACCTATTTGGAATATTGGACTCATCGTGACATACCTTAATGGAAGGCAATGACCAAGTTATCTCATAATTTTATCACATTATGGACTTAATAATTTTAAAAATTTAATTTAATTAATTTGATAATAAGAGAAGAAGTCGACCTGCAAGCTACAAATCCTCCCACTGACTTCACCAAGTCATGTAAAGGATTAAGCACAAGCTGGTTTAAAGATATCTAAATTAGTCACACTGATTCATCTTAATGGCATGGGTCTGTACGAATTAACTAGTGATCTAATCAAAACATAATTTACCATATTGGCCAGGTAAGTGAGATCAGCGGGAGGGATCTGTCCTTAGCTTACCATAGACGCATGTAGGTGAATAGCTCTCAATTAAAAACTACTTGATCGAATCTGCCAAACTTATCTTAAACACCAACTGGTTAATTAGTTTCGATTGGATACACCAGAAGATTCGAGCTCAACCACGGAACCATGATTATGGTCTATTTATTAGGGTCAAACACATGGACTTGATCAAACTTCAACTATTGAGATTGATTTAGAGAAATACTGACCTAATCTAATTCAACACTTGATAGATTTAATCAATTTTTCTACTTGATCCATACATATTTCTAACCCTAGGTCTAACCCATTAGAAGGACCTGATTCATACTAACCTATTGCCCATCATATTATATGGTGTCTTAATGATCTTTAATTCTCAAATCTAGATTATTCAAACTTAATTCAAAATTAAGTGTATGCAACGTGTGTTTCAGTTTGTAGAACTATTCTACAAGGATTTCAAGTGAAACATACCATATATTTCAACACATAAAAATAATTTTTATAATATGTTGAACAATTAAACATACATAGATATGATCTAAACTTCATTCATACATCTCATGTATCATGATAACTTTTAGATAAATATCAATTACATCATATGCAATATGTAATTCAGATCTAAAATAATTTTATATCTGAATTTTATCCTATTGTAATGAATCATAAATTGTTTTAGATCTAATCTAAAAATATTTATGATCAAAATAATATATAAAAACTTATTTGCTTTTTTTCTTCATGAAACTGGATCACAATGATACCCCTATACGTCATAAGAGAACCCATCGAATAGACAAAAGAGAGATTAATCTCTTCAATCTCTTATGACCGGATGGTCTGATAATCTCATCAATCCGAGTACTAGGCTACTAGAATTTGAAATCTAATTTCATATATAATTACATCAACATGCAATTATTGGTAAAATTATTTTGTGTTATGAACATATCCTTAATCTTATCAATTATGTTCTTCATCTAATCCAATTAGATTTGATGGATCATATACATCATATCAAATCTAAAACATATCTTATACTGATTATAAAATATTAATTTCAAATATGATATCAAATAAAAAATTAATTAGACACAAATATGAATGCATAAGAAATTAATTTCTAGTAAAATCTATTTTCACACAGTGCTAAATTATGACAGGATTCAGATCTAAATATCTATCAAAATAGATCCAATTTAAATCTAAAATAAATTTCACTTCATAAAAAAAAATAATATTAAAATTTTATTAAAATAGATTTAAAATAAATTTTAATTCATATTATTTTTTGATAAAAAATTCAGTAATAGCAGAATTCTGTTATAACAGATTTATAATAATCTCAATCAAGCATTGATTAGGCACCTCTAATCCAATCAAAATTAGATCAAAAATTTTATACAAATATATTTAAATGAGGTTTAATATTTTATAAAAAATATCAATTATATCTCATATAAATAATCTTAAAAAAAAATTATTTTATATATATATATTTCAGGCCTGCTCTGATACCAATTGAAGGGAAGGAAAATAGTTTTCCTCCAAGATGCTCAGATTGCATCTAAAAATTTTTTAATATGCTACTTATTTAATGATCAAATATTTATTTGAAATATAGTAGAATTAAAGATTAAATCTCAAATTATCTGATATAAACCTTCACGGAGGCCTGAATGTGCAGACCCTCTACTTCGCATGCATGTCAGACGTCGTAGGAAAGTAGGATGAATCCAATCCAATTGGCTTAGCAACTCGATCAATCGAGGGATGAGATGTGCTGGTGTAACTTCTCAAACCAACAAGTGAGACACCCAAAGAGACCCTACACCCAAAGGAAGAGGGGCGGCAACAAAGGGAGAGGCCAAAGGGAGGAAGGGACCTTTGTCTCTTCTCACTCCTCTCTCTCTCTTTCTCTCTTCTCTCAATCTGATTTATTTGCTATACTATTGCTATACAACCATAGATAGTGACCCTCTCTATTTATAGATGTTTCTCATAATCTAATGAGATTAGGACTCCTAATTCAAATCTGATTTGAATTGATCCAATTCTCATGAAAGAAGGATTCCTATATGAGATATAATTGTCATCACATATGACAATCAACTTGCATCCAATCTCTCACCCATTTGAGACACCCCAAATAAGCACCAAATAAGGTTTTGGTCATGCTTCATGAGGGGGTATTCCCAGTGCAAGTAGGAATACTCATATCTCATCCAAAATAGATCCGATTCGAATCTAATTTGAAGCTGGTTCGAAATAATTTTGAATGACTGTCAATCCCCAACTCTTTAAGACTTTTGTACCAAATCTAACTTAGATTTTAGACCCATTTAAGTCTAATTAATTTAGATCTAATATAAAATTAATTAATACTTAAATTTAATCTTTCATATATTCCATGAATCATAGATCAGAAACTGTTTATCCCCAGGATCAAACCTGAACCTCATGTGTAGTGCTAGCTAGACATAGTCAACTCTTCAATTTTGTTTGACCCATAACTTAATTCTCAATCAAGTTAGTTTATATATTCAATTAAGTTAAGTACTTCTAAATTAGACATATAAACATAGGTCAATTCCTTCCTATTTTTTCTGACTTGTGTGCGTGACTCCATAGGTTCAAACACTAAGCCGGTAGCACAGGAACTAATTTCTGCACTAATCGAGATACTATTGAGCAATGATTTTCAACATCTAGATAGGTCGAATTATCATAAAAGAATATTCTAGAACCCATACACATGGTTACTGCATAATTCATCCTTTTGATCCTGGATGCTCTAGGATGGTCTCAGGTTAATTGTTATTGGGTATAAAATACCCCCAGCCGAAGTCCTCCACAGAATCAACGGCTCCGCCAACAAGGCCAACCTCAAAAGGAATCTCCGCCCGGGCTCCCACGGGAGCCGGACTTCATCCTCGACGACCAACAACTTCAGCTACAAGACAGCTCCGCCCGGACTTCTATGGGAGTCGGGCCCCACCGACGACTCCAACGACTGCAGACAGACTTCGTCCAGACTCCTACGGGAGCCGGACTCCGCCGACAACTTCGACCTCAAGAGGACTCCGCCCGGACTCCTACGGGAGCCGGGCTCCGCTCTCAGTATCAACTGCTGGTAAGCTCCGTCCGGACTCCTACGGGAGCCGGACTTCACCTTTAACTTTGATTGCAGAGGACTCCGCCCGGACTCTTACGGGAGCCGGGCTCCGCTCTCGGTATCAACTGCTGTAAGCTCCGTCCGGACTCCTACGGGAGCCGGACTTCACCTTTAACTTTGATTGCAGAGGACTCCGCCCGGACTCCTACGGGAGCCGGGCTCCGCTCTCGGTATCAACTGCTGGTAAGCTCCGTCCGGACTCCTATGGGAGCCGGACTTCACCTTTAACATTGATTGCAGAGGACTCCGCCCGGACTCCTACAGGAGTCGGGCCCTGCCGACGACTCCAACGACTGCAGACGGACTTCGTCCGGACTCCTACGGGAGCCAGACTCCGTCGACAACTTCGACCTCAAGAGGACTCCGCCCGGACTCCTACGGGAGCCGGGCTCCGCTCTCGGTATCAACTGCTGGTAAGCTCCGTCCGGACTCCTAAGGGAGCCGGACTTCACCTTTAACTTTGATTGCAGAGGACTCCGACTGAACTCCTACAGAAGCCGGCTTCCGCTCGCAACTTCAGCTCCGAGAGGGTTCCGCCCGGACTCCCACGGAAGTCAGACTCCACCCACGACTCCAACCGCAAGGAGGACCCCTCCCGGACCTCTACAGAGGTCGGACTCCGACCGCTGCCGAGCTTCAATCAACAGATCCGCGCCCCCTGGCAGGTCACAATAACAACCATGATCCTGTTCCACTTCCTGTAGCGGATTCCGCGCGGCTCCATCACCCCCTGCGGCGGACCCATTACTCTCTGACAGGCTGTGTCAACGGCCACGATTCTGCTCCGCTCCCTGCGGCAGGTGCTGCGCGACTCCACTACTCCCTGACAACTAGCGGCAACGGACGCCGCTCCACTACCTGCAACAGGCTCTACGTGGCAGGCCATGACAATAGCCACGGGTCTACTCCACTACCCTTCGCAATAAATTCCCCTGACCATGGGCAGCCCACTATCAGACGGTTACAAATGTCGCCATCAATCCGTTGCCTCCTCCGCCTATAAAAGGGGGACCCAGATACGTTATTCCATAAGCTCATTTCTTATCTTAAAACTCTGCTAAATTCTCCATTCGAGCACTCCATTCTTGTTGAGGCAGAGAACTGACTTGAGCGTCGGAGGGTCTTGCCGGAGCAACCCCACCTCCAGTTTAGACTTCCTTTGCAGGTCCCGACGGTGACCACGACTTCTCTGACTCCAGCTTCTCTGGCGCAAGCAAATTTTTGTACCAACAATTGTCAATCGAGATTGCTTCATCTACATTATATTTCAACCTTTCAAATCCATCTCATGGATTATCCTGGCCAAGGCTTCACTAAATTAAAATATAGTGATACATCAACTCTAATAACATGGAGGGGTCAATCCCATCTTGATCCACACACAGACTTCGCAAGTACTTGACTATACCCAGTAGCCTTCCGTCACTGCATTAGAAATCTAGGTAGTCTGACACCAAAGCACAGTGAGTTGCTTGTAAGTCACTGTGATGATCTTAGATATAAAGGATGCTTATACCCATGTATTTTGTGAGTAGCTCTTGATAGCAGAATGCTCAGTAGGTGAGTCACTTGTTTCGTGATGATGTATCCCTACATCTCACCTATATACCATACCAATATCATCACACTTCTTGGTTAAGAGAACAACCAACCCATAGCACACAACGACCTCCACTCGATAAACATCATTATCCCATAATGATGTATCATTTGATCGTGAACATGTTTAAGAACTATACGATAAATCTTCTTTTTATCGTACACTAGCATAGTTCTAGAGACTTCATCACAGTACAAGAGTTCAAGAAAAATATCACTTTATGATGAAAAATATTAAAATAACTATTATATAATTGATCAATAATTTATATAGAAGGATGAACTCAATCATCACATGATTGGTTTTAGGATATAATTTCCAACACATCATACTAATGAACCCATTATCATCCAACTTAATGGGAGGCTACGATCCAATTATCACCATAACCAGCTCATTTAAGGGACCTAATAATTTGGAGGATTTAATTTTAATTTTTGAGAAGAGAAAAGAGAAAAAATCAATCAGTAGACCATAGTCCTCCCACTGACTTCACCAAGTCACTAAATCGGGTTAGGGTCATGCTGATTGAAATGGCATCTAGATCAGTCATACTGATCATCCTTAATGGCATGGGCTAACTTGAATTACTTAGCGATCTAATCAAAATCTAATTTACTAAATTAGTCAGGTAAGTGAGATTGGTACGAGGGTCTGCTAAGTTTGCCTTAGACACCATCGAAATGGTCAGATAAGCTGCACCCAATTAAAAATCACTGGTCAAAATGCCAAACTTACTTTGGACACCAATTGGTTAACTAGTTTCGATTTGACCAACTTAATGATTCAGGTTCAACCATTGAGCCACAATCAAAGTCCATTTGGTCTAATCAAAGACATGAACTTGACCATCTATAACTATTATATTAGAGAAACTTTGATTAATCTAATTCAATATTTGATTAGGCCATGAACGGTTATCAATTTTTAATACAAGGAAACGTTTGCAATATCATTTTGAATGGTGTTACAATGTATGTTAGACAACTTAATAATGGAATTTACTTTCTATCACAACCTGTTAATGTGATTCAAACCTCCGGTAAACGCTCTAGAATAGATAATGTGTCAGAAGTCTACCTTTAGCACTGTAGGCTAGGTCATATCAATAAGAATAGGATAAACAGGTTGGCTCAAGAAGGAATTCTTGAAGTAGGTGATTATGAATCACTTCCAACCTGTGAGTCCTGTCTTCTTGGTAAAATGACCAAGTCACCTTTTACTAGAAAAGGTGAGTGAGCCGGTGAACTCTTGGCTCTGATACATTCTGATGTATGTGGACCCATGAGCTCAAGTGCAAGAGGTGGATATTTCTAATTCATAACCTTCACAGATGATCTATCGAGGTATGGGTATGTCTATTTAATGAAGCATAAGTCGGAGTCGTTTGAAATGTTCAAACTATTTCAAAATGAGGTAGAAAAAATACACTAGAAAGTGTATTAAAACTCTTCGATCTGATCGAGGAGGTGAATACCTTTTCAATGATTTTCTGACATATCTTAGGGAGAATGGGATTCTCTCTCAGTGGACACCTCCTAAAATACCACAGCATAATGGTGTGTCTGAAAGGAGGAATCGGACCTTGTTGGACATGGTTCGATCCATGATGGGGTTTGCTGGTCTGTCGATCTTCCTTTGGGGATATACGCTCGAATCGGCTTGTTACCTTCTAAATAAGGTTTCGAGTAAGTCTGTAACCAAAATGCCATATGAGATATGGATAGGACATAAGCCAGTACTCTCGCACCTTAGGGTTTGGGGGTGTCCGGCTTATGTTAAACATTTAATTACGGACAAGCTTGGACCTAGGTCTGACAAGTATAATTTTATAGGGTACCCAAAAGAGACCAAAGGGTATTACTTCTACCTAGCTAATGAGCAAAAAGTGTTTGTCAGCCTTAAGGCAATCTTTTTGGAAAGAGAGTTCCTTGGTGAAGGGATTGTTGCCTCTAAGGTCGAACTTGACGAAATTTGACAGGTGGAAAATCCGACGCAAGTTGCTGAACTTGAATCGGATTTGATTAGCACTCGTGAGGAGCTGATCAGATCGAGAGCTTTGTGTGGACGATCTACAGAGGTCAGACATACTGTGTGGCTGTATTACGATGATCAGACCCTCCCGACTGTGATCAGATTGCGGCGAGCGACTACCCGCACAAAGATATTGTGTTCTGAACACATAGTAGTAAATTATTTACTGTTCAAATTTGAATTTCAAATTTAAATGCATGCATGCTATATATCATATTTAGATCCTAGTATAGGGTAAACACATATTAATTAATTAGATTAATTAATAATTTTTGCTGTAAAATAGTAATTTTGAAAAATTTTAAAATTACCATTTTATCCCTGCACTAAAATTTTACTACAAATGGTATCAGAGCGGGTTCTAAGATATAATATATATATTTGCATGCATAGATTAAGTTGTAATCTAAAAGTTTAAATTTAAAATTTAAAATATAAAATTTGAATTTTGAAAGTTGTTCGAAATTCAAAATTCAAAAATTTAAAATTCAAAATTTGAAATTTAAATTTTAAAATTTAAAATTCAAAATTCAAAATTCAAAATTTTGAAATTCAAAATTTGTTTGAAATTTGAAATTTGATTGAAATTTCAAATTTGAAATTCAAAATTTAAAATTTAAAATTCAAAAATTTAAAATTTGAAATTTGAAATTTGTTAGAAATTTGAAATTTAAAATTTAAAATTTGAAATTTAAAATTTAAAATTTAAATTTTTGAAATTGGTATATTTAGATATACTTGATCCAAGTAGCAAGTAGTCTAATTGGGTTGGTTGCCATAGTCATCCGGTCATAGGAGAAAAGTAAGATTTAAAGGCCCTCTCCTCCCATTCGATGGGGTTCTCCTATGGTGGTAGGGTTGCCGCTGTAATTATATCCCATGCAGATGAAGCAATGAAAGAACTTAATTGTAAAGGTTCAATTATAAAATTTATCATGAATGTGTTAGATTAGATCTAAAGGAATATTCATGATTTATTTTGATTGAGTTATTTTCTATTATGTAATTAGCAATAGGATTGCTATTTATGAAATGTGCTGATCTATTTATGAAATGAGTCAATATATTTGGTAAACAGAAAATAAAATATTTTAAATTTGAAAATTATTTTTGAAATGCCAAACCCTGACCCATCAGCCCAAATACTTAATTAAAAGAATTAAGTGTTGTCAAGTTGGTCTAGAATTGTGAATTAAGACCTAAGACAATTGCATAAACTTGTGGGTCAATGGATTAGATGGATTAGGTCCATAATTGGGTTAGACCTAAGGTTAGCTTAAAGAAATAGACTAAATTAGAGTAATTGGTCAAATCTAATGAAAAGTTGAATTAGATTAGGTCAAGGACACTCTAGACTCAACTCCAATGGTTGTAGTTGAATGGGTCCATGTCTTTAACTAGACCAAGATGGATTTAATTCATGGCTACATGGTGGAACCCTATTTACTAAGTTGATCAAATTAAAACTAATGAACCGATTGGTGTCTAAGGTAAGTTCGGCAGTTTGACCAGTGGTTCTTAAGTGGGAGCTACTCATATTGATTCGATCTCTGACGAGTTAATGGCATATCTCCACCACTGATCTCACTAACCTGGCCAACCTGATGAGTTAGGTTTTGATTAGATCACTTGGTGATTAGGGCTCACCCATGTCATTAGGTAAATTAGTGTTACTGATTTAGGTGCTCTTAATGCCGGCTTTAATTAAATCCTTTTTAATCTGACTTGATGAAGTCAGTGGGAAGATTGAAATTGGCTGGTTAATTTTTTCTCTTCTATCCTTTAATAAAAATCTTCAAAAATTATTAGGTCCCTAAAATGATTAAGTTATCGTGATAACTAAGTCATAGCCTCCCATTAAGTGAGTGATAATGAGTTCATTAGTTTAATAATCACTGGAGGCCCAAAGGCCTGGTGCTTACTGACTAATGAAATTATCATTCATAGTATGATAATTTGGTTGAGTCTTTCTGATGGTGGTCAGGTTGGCCGGATAAAGTCGGGCCTGATCATTTATTGATCCGATTCACCAAATCAAGTCATGTTAATGGTTGGACCTAATCAGATCTTTTCAGTGGAGGCCAAAGCCTACTGATTAGGTTCTGGGGCAAAATTTAATTACTAGAAGTTGTTTAGAGAAACAACTGGTTATGAACCTACCCATAGATGCACATGGGTTGACCAACCAAAGTTGGGCTCGTGTGTATTCTGTGTGGATTTTAGTACCCACTAAGGAATTAAAGTAATTTCTCGAATTGGAGGTTGAGACTACTAATTCGTAAAAATATTGGAAGAAACTTTAGACTAAAGTCCAAATCTTTAGTATTAATAATTTATATACTAATAGAGATCTGGTTTTCCTTTATGCAGCTATGGCCACTACCCTGTCGCTCTGGTCATTATTGGATAATGACAAGCTCATGGGACCTAATTTCGATAGCTAGTATCGAAAATTAAAAATTATCCTTGAGCATGAGTGGATCCTTTATGTAGTAACGGATCCGGCACCCGAGGAGCCAGCCCCGAACGCTAGAGAGACGGTCCGAGACACTTACCAGAAGTGGCTCAACGATCACACCACCGTTCGGTGCATAATGCTGGCGGAATGAATGATGAGTTCAGCCACAGATTTGAGAACGTCCAGCCGTAGGAGATGCTTCAAATGTTGAACAACTCCTTTGGCATGCCTGACGATGTTGAAAGGCACAAAATTAGTTGTGCCATTTTCAATGCTCGGATGAGGGATGGGGCCTTAGTCACCGATCATGTACTGTACATGACTGAAATGATTGAGCGCCTAAGTAAACTGGGCTTTTTCTTGCACGAGCAGCTTGGTAAGGATGTGATCCTTAATTCTTTGCCCAAGTCCTTCCTCCCCTTCCTTACTCATTTTCGAATGATAAAGCCTGCAGTGAACTACCACGGCTTGTTGGGGTTGCTGCAGAACTTTGAGAAGGACCACCAACTCCATAAGGAGTCGGTGAATATTGTGGGAGGGTCTTCTTCTGGTCGTCGACCCTTTAAGAAAGGGAAGAAGAACAAGAAGATGAAGAATAAGAAGGTACAGCCGCATGCTGGGACGTCTACACAGGGTCAGACCAAGAAGCGCAAGCCCGACCAGAGCCAAGCAGAGTGCTTCTTTTGCAAGAAGCAGGGGCACTGGAAGACGAACTGTCCTCTATACATTGCCTCTCTGGACCCAAACAGGTCAAAGAAGAAGCAAGGTAATTATATGATAACACCTTGCAACTTTTTCATTTGTGATACTACTACCTGGGTATTGGATATCGAAAGCCCTTATCATATTTACAATTCGATGCAGGGTCTGCAGGTCAGTAGGAGATTTGATGACGGTAAGAGATTCCTGAACGTTGGAGATGGAAGCAAAGTTCCAGTTCTAGCTTTAGGAATCATGAACCTTGTAATCAATTCTCGTAATGTAATTCTGAGTGAATGTCACTATTGTCCAAGCTTTTTATTAAATATTATTTCGTAGGCCTTTTGGCCATGTACGATTATGAATTTTTAATAAAAAAAATATTTGCAATATCATTTTGAATGGTGTTACAATATTTGTTGGATAAATAAATAATAGAATTTACTTACTATCATAGCCTATTAATGTGGTTCAAACCTTCGGTAAATGCTCTAGAATAGATAATGTGTCAGAAGTCTACCTTTGGCACTGTAGGCTAGGTCATATCAATAAGAATAGGATGAACAGGTTGGCTCAAGAAGGATTTCTTAAAGTTGGTGATTGTGGATCACTTCCAACCTGTGAGTCTTATCTTCTTAGGAAAATGACCAAGTCACCTTTTACTGAAAAAGGTGAGAGAGCCAGTGAACTCTTGGGTCTGGTACATTCTGATGTATGTAGACCCATGAGCTCAAGTGCAAGAGGTAGATATTTCTACTTCATAACCTTCACAGATGACCTATCGAGGTATGGGTATGTCTACTTAATGAAGCATAAGTCGGAGTCATTTGAAATATTCAAACTATTCCAAAATGAGGTAGAAAAATAAACTGAAAAGTGTATTAAAACTCTTCAATTTGATCGAGGAGGTGAATACCTTTCTAAAGATTTTCTGACATATCTTGGGGAGAATGAAATTCTTTCTCAATGGACACCTCCTGGAACACCACAGCATAATGGTGTGTCTGAAAGGAGGAATCAGATCTTGTTAGACATGGTTTGATCCATGATGGGGTTTGCTAGTCTGTCGATCTTCCTCTGGGGATATGCGCTCGAATCGGTTTGTTACCTCCTAAATAGGGTTCCGAGTAAGTCTGTAACCAAAACGCCATATGAGATATGGATAGGATGTAAGCCAGTACTCTCTCACCTTAAGGTTTGGGGGTGTCCAACTTATGCTAAACGTTTAATTACGGACAAGCTTGGACCTAGGTCTAACAAGTGTAATTTCATAGGGTACCCAAAAGAGACCAAAGGATATTATTTCTACCTAGCTGATGAGCAAAAGGTGTTTGTCAGCCTTAAGATAATTTTTTTAGAAAAGGAGTTCCTTGGTGAAAGGACTGTTGCCTCTAAGGTCGAACTTGAGGAAGTTCGGCAGGTGGAAAAACCGACACAAGTAGCTGAACCTGAATCGGATTTGGTTAAATCAGATCCGGAGCCCATTGTTCTTACACCCTTAAGGCGATCTGGTAGAGTACCACGTCAACCAGACAGATACTATGATTTCTTGGTCCGAGACAGCGATCCTATCAAACTTGATGAAAACGATGAGGATCCGATCACCTACATGGATGCAATGCAGAGACCTGACTCTGAGAAATGGCTAGAGGCCATGAAATCCGAAATGGAGTCCATGAAGGTCAACGATGTGTGGACATTGGTTGATCCATCCGAAGGAGTAAAACCCATAGGGTGTAAGTGGGTCTTCAAGAGGAAGAGAGGCACAGACGGAAAGGTGGAGACCTATAAAGTCTGTCTGGTTGCCAAGGGATATCATCAACGTTATGGTATAGACTATGATGAGACATTTTCTCCTATGGCAATGCTCAAATCCATTCGGATTATGCTTGCGATAGCTGCCCATCTGGACTATGAAATCTGGCAGATGGATGTGAAGACAGCTTTCCTAAATGGAAAGCTGGACGAAGAGGTGTATATGATACAACCTGAAGGGTTCACATCCACAGATGAGTCTAAGGTGTGCAGGCTACAGAGGTCCATTTATGGACTTAAGCAGGCATCCCGGAGTTGGAACATACGTTTTGATAGGACGATCAAAACATATGGCTTCATTAAGAATGGAGAAGAGCCCTACATTTATAAGTGGGCTAATGGTCCAGTAGTGGCATTTCTTGTATTGTATGTGGATGATATTCTCTTAATCGAGAATGATGTCCCTGTATTACAGGGAATAAAGATTTGGCTGTCGTCACAGTTCTCCATGAAGGATCTGGGAGAAGCTTCCTACATCCTAGAGATGAAGATCTATAGGGATAGATCTAAAAGGTTGCTTGGATTATCCCAGTCCACGTACATTGATACTATGCTAAAAAGGTTCAGCATGGAGAATTTCAAGAAAGGCTATCTACCGATAGGCCATGAAATTTCTCTCACGAAAAGGGATTGTCCGACAATACCTCAAGAGAGAGAGCATATGGATAGGATTTATATGCTTCGATAGTGAGATCTATCATGTACGCCATGACATGTACACGACCAGATGTGGCATACTCACTAGGGGTAGTGAGTAGATACAAATTTGATCCAGGAGAGAATCACTAGAAGGTTGTTAAAACCATCCTGAAGTATTTGAGAAATACTAAGGATCAGTGGCTTGTTTATGGTGAATCGGACTTGAGACTTATCAGATTTACAGACTCTAATTTTCAGTCTGATCATGATGACAGCAAGAGTGTGTCGAGATTTATTTTTATCCTTAATGGTGGGGCTGTCTGCTGGAAAAGTTTCAAGCAGCACACTGTGGCTGATTCAGTTTGTGAGGTGGAGTATGTCGCTACATCAAATGCTGCCAAAGAAGCAGTGTAGCTGAGAAAATTCATCACCAAGCTCGGAGTAGCACCCTCCCTTGTTGGTCTAGTTCTGCTCTACTATGACAGCTCTGGAGCCATTGCTCAGGCGAAGGAACCAAAGGCACACCAGCGGACGAAGCATATTCTGTGCTGCTACCATCTCATCCGAGAAATCATGGATCGAGATGACGTCAACCTTCAGAAGATCGATGGAAAGAAGAATCTAGCTGACCCATTCACTAAAGCCATTTTGGTGAAGGAGTTCGACGACTTCAAGTCGAAGATGGGTATTAGATACTGCATCAATTGGCTTTAGACCGAATGGGAGATTGTTGGGAATAGTATCCCAAAGCCAATCATCAGCCTATTGACAGTTGTGCTCCTTTTGTATTAGTATATAAATTATAAATAAATAAAAGTTATTTTGATATTTTTCATCACAAATTGTTTCATCTTCTAATGAACTCCTGTGTTGTGGTGAAGTCCTTAGGACTATTTAGACTCGACAAAGGAGGATTTATCGTTTAGTCCTTAAACCTGTTCGTGACCAAATGATACGTTGTTACCAAGGACAACAACATTTATCAAGCATAGGTCATTGTGTGCCATATGGATTGGTTGTCCTCTTAACCAAGGAGTGTGGAGACACTGGTATGGCATACAGGTGAGATGTAAGGGTACATCTGCACTGAATGTGACCGATTTCGGAGTAATTTCTGCTGTCAAGATTTGCTCCGATGGGATATGGGTATAACTGTCCCTCCGATCTGAGACCACCATGGTGACTTGCAAGCAACTCACTGCACTTGGCACTGGACTACCTGAATTTCCAATTCAGTGACGGAAGGATGCTGGGTGTAGTCAAGTACTTGACTTGTTGGTGCGTGTGTCAAGATGGGATTGACCACTCCAGTTCAGGAGCTGTGTACAGTCATATTTTAATTTAGCAAAACCTTGGCCAGGGTAGTCCTAGTGAGGAGTCACAGGACTGTTTGAGTTGAGCACGATTCGGATGATCTAATCAGGGTTGATAGTTTAACCCTGAGTCGTCCTAAACACAGGGGTCAAAAGGGATGAATTATACAGTAACCATATTCACGTAGGTTCTGAATGTTGCAATTATGACTATTCGACCTATCCAAATGTCGGGTACCATTGCTAGATGGTCACTTCGATTAGTACAGGAATTGGTTCCTGTGCTACCGGCTTAGGTTCGAACCTGCGGGGTCACACACATTAGAGGTTCCTATCTGATCTGATGGCTGATGAAGAGTCCTAATGCTCATGGACTATGAGTCCTACGTATCTGAAACTCTATGATCGAGAATCAAGATTCTCTGATCATGAGTTCCACACATTTTGGGTACCAGGGTCAAGAGTCCCACTGGTTTGGGACTTTTTGATCAAGGTTTCATATCGATGGACTTTGATACCCGATTGCCCATCAAATTTGGACTCAGTATTTATGAGAGGTTTAATTAGTGATTTGATCACTGATTAACTCAATTTGATTGAGTAATTATTTTTGGATCAAGTCTAATTGAATTGGATTCAGTTGAGTTTGACCTGATTAGGTTAAGAGTTGACCTAATCGTCGAGATGGTTTAGTCCCTGATTTGATCAGGGGTTGGGCTTAGTCAATTTCTGATTTGATTAGAATTTTATTGAGCCTAATTAAGCCTAATTAAGTTGGGTTTAAATTAGTCTAATTGAGCCTAACTTATTTTAATTAAATTGATTAAATTAGGTTGGTTTAAAATGAGAAACCACCTTGACCCAAACTCCCTGCGCCACCTCACTTCTTCTGTGCCCATTTGAATTCACAAGAAGCAACTTCTCATGAATTTTCTCTCATGTAGAAGACATCCCACGCCCCACTTTTGTGTGCCATATGGCTGGATAAAGATGGTTGGTTGGTCATTCAAATTCAAAAGAAAGTTTGAATTTGAATGAGCAACCAACTCCATGCACCACCTCTTATCCTTTTGTGCACCCCATATTATACATGAGAAAGTATTTCTCATGTAAACTCTCCATGCACAAAAGAAGCCACACCCCTTCTCTTCTCATGCCTAAGTGGATAGGGATGAGTTGGTTTGCATTTGAATTCAAATTCGATTTGAATTCAAATGTGCAACCACTTATCTTTATCCTCTCATGCGGATAAGACATGTCTTGCGTTGTTTTAAAAAGAGGAGAAAGGTGGGGCATGCAAAAAATCTAATCTAAAAAAGAAAAGAGGGTGTGAGGAAGGTTTCTGCATATTTTTGAAAAGTTCAAAACATTCCGAGAGGAAAGAAAGAAAGAGAGTGGGTGCAGGGTCTTCGATGAGCACCCTAGGGTTTTAGCCTGGGGTTCGAAAAGTGAGAAAGTGAGCTACGAGTGTTGTGAGCCCATCAAATTCAAGGGAGAGCATCATCAACCTCTCAAGCATGTTTGCTGATGATCCAAAGTATCCGAAGAATCGACAGACATCGATCAAAAGAGTTCGATCAGCATCGACCATCGAAAGGGCTCTACAATGAGCTAGCACTCGTGAAGAGCTGATCAGATCGAGAGCTTCGTGTGGACGATCCACAGAGGTTAGATACGCTGTGTTGCTATGTTGCAATGATCAGACTCTCCCGACGGTGATCAGATTGCGGCGATCGACTACTTGCACAAAGGTATTGTGTTCTAAACACATAGCAGTAAATTATTTACTATTCAAATTTAAATGCATGCATGCTGTATATCATATTTAGATCCTAGTGTAGAGTAAACACATGTTAATTAATTAGATTAATTAATAATTTTCACTGTAAAATAGTAATTTTGAAAAAAAATTAAAATTACCATTTTACCTCCGCACTAAAATTTCACTACAAATGGTTTATGCTAGTGAGATCTAAAATTCTAAAATCCTAATCTTAAACATTCCTGATCATAGGAGCATTGAGTTGGGGATTAATATTTCGGATAGACTAGCACATCCTATGTATGCTCGATAGAGAGGGTGATAGATCTCACTAGCCACTTATGTGGGACACTAATACAAGGATGTGGATACTCATTTAGAAAATGAGTCCACTGAATTGACTCGGTGAAAGAGAACATCTTACGAAAGCCTTACTTGCATGTCAAAGATAGTTCTCAAAGTGGGAGTTATGCAAGTAATCCTTAGACTTGAGACCACCATAGAATCTTATGCACATGAACTCATATTTTGGTTCATACCCAAGCATGGTATTAAGACATGTACGGGATGTTCTGGATATGGTAGAGTGTATATGGAGGTTGTGAGTAGGTCAACAAGGAATCGATCACTCCTAGTAAGAAGAGATTGCATCCTGTGTTTCTTAATCCTAGATGACTTGAAAAAAATCTTTTAGCCAAAAGCAAAAAGGAGATTAGAAAGAGTTTCTAATACTTCTTCATTGGAGTCATCATTGGTTAATTGAAAATCGATATGAATATGTGTTTGAGTTTGACATAATTCCATACTCATGAATATATTCAGGGTGCAGGGATGATCGAAGGATTGAATTGTATGGTAACTTACTACTGAAGGATATATTTGGTATTTTTATCAAAATTTTTTATCTTTTAGATAGTCATGATATATTGCTACACATCAATCTTGACTTGTAAATTTTTGATCAAATTAAAGAGTTTAATTTGATCACCAATTAGAAAGGATTATAATTATTGAACTCAGGTTAGCTCGATTGGATCTAAATCGATTAGATTGAAATCTAATTAAATTTGATCAACTTGCATCTGAACCTACTGCTAGCTAGATGTGAAACCCAATGGGTCATACACATATATAAATTGATCAAGGATCCTTTTGAAAAAGGTTGATTGGAATTTTGGATTCAATCAGGGCTCCGGTAAGCATGCTAGCATGTGTGGAACCCTTGCTTCTTTGGAGATCAATTTGGTCTCATGCCTTGCTCATTTGCTAGCCCAATTTGGTAGGCATTTGGATCAGGTCAAGCCACCTAGAAGCATCTAAAAGGAGGTATCATATCTGATGTACACGCCAAATAACTAAGAGTCCAACTTAAGAAAGACTCTTGGCGCTAATATACAGAATGCATGCACACTTTATTTGTGACATGGAGAAGGACTAAGAATCCTTTTGTTTTGGGCCTCTATTTTTTATGACAAATAGATTAGATGATGAGCCACTTAGAACACCTTTTGAAGTATGAAAAATCTACCAGATTATGCATGAAAAAATTGCTTGAAGTTTTGCTGCATGCATGATAGTTTTTTCTAGATGCGCAAAGGGATGCGAAGACTCCTTTTATTTAGGGAGTCTTAAGCAACTTTTTATCTGATAATTTTTGTGATAAGGATCAATTTTAAGTGCTAATCATGAGATAAAAATCTAAAAAATTATTAGATTAAGAAAGGTTGCTTTTTTCACCCTTTTCTGGGTGTGCACGATAGGGAGAAGGTGCTCACACATCTCTTCGATGAAGAGTCCTTCTCACATATAAAATATTATCCAAATAATGTGTCATTTGGTGATGGCCTTCATATTTGAATAAAGGTTTATGTAGAAAAATTTTACACTAATCTAATGTGTGAAGAGATGCGAATAGCATCTCGTTCTGGGCTTGCATGCGTGAGAAGGCAGGAATCGACGTATCACCCCCTGAAGAGTCCTTCTATTTAAGGACTCTTAGATAAGTGATACGAGGACTTGATATACCTTTCTAGATGAGGCATGCCTTCTCTATTAGTATCCCATCTAGTGCTATAAATTGAGGATGACAGATGGGATGATCATTCAATTCTTACATCCCCTATCCACTCCCTCTCTCTCTCTCTTACAACTCTAGGTTTTAGGGCAAGGCTTGTTCTTTTAAGACAAACCTAATCCTAATAACTCTAAGGGTTTAAAAGGTCTAGAAAAAGGTGGTCAAGTCCAATGGATGGTTCACAAAGGTTCAGACTCAGATCTGAAGAAAGATCTGATCGATTGATGGCTGGTTGAGTTCTAAAGGCTAGAACTCTTGAAGCAAGGTGAAGAAGGAGCACTGTCCTTAGTTTAATTTTTGTATGGATCACCGTTGGAGGGTGGACACTTGGATGCCTCATAAAAATTAGATTAGCATTACAGATATTCTTCTGATCCAAATTTATTTTATTGTACTTTGATTGATGTAGTCAAAAATTTTTGGGCATTAAGGTTTTCGGTGCATCGGATGTTTTGAATAAAAATTTTAAACACCTAACCCTTCCACTGCACCACCGAAACCCATCAGCTAAGTCACTATTATGTTAAAAACTATAGTAGGCTTATTGTGCTATCCATAAGGCTTGCTGTGTGGACTGGCTTAATACTGTCTTGGTGCATAATGAAGCTAATTGCATTTAGCTCATACTAAGTCAATAGAGTATATCAAGAACTGTAGTGAGTTTGTTGTGCTATCTACAAGGCCTGCTATAGTGATTGATATGATGTTGACCTAGTGATGCTTATGGCATATTTGGTAGTTTTATTTTATTGTGCTATCCACAAGGATAGTATTATTCAGGTATGACCATATAGGATTGAAAGGTATGACTTAACTAAAATACTATAGTTTATTGTACTGTCCACAATGCTGTAAGTATTTTAGAGGCAAAAATTTGTTGAGAGTTGCATGGGATGCAATTAGTAAAGAGTTACTTACCTTTGAACTCATAGGAGCTTATTGTGCTATCCACAAGGCTTTTTATAAGAAATTAGGATCTTAACCCCACTAAAGAACTTTATGATAAGATTCTTCAATTTCATATTGGAGGGCTATGAAATTCGTTAAAAATAATGGGAGACACAATTAGATAAAAATCCTCATCTAACTTGTGCATATCATGATGAGTAGTCCTATTATGTTCTAATATACAAATTTGCATCTTTACTTTCACTACTTAGGATATTTTTTTTTAAATTAACTGAATATCATAGAATGGTTGAGAAATAGAAGGTGAAGAATATCTTCACTATAGGTATCTAATATTAATACAGGATTGATGAGCAATAAATTATAAAAATTATCTTGCAAGTGTGAAGCAATAGCAGGATGCAAAAGTTACATATGCTAATAGATTGTATGTGATACAAATTAATAATTATTATTGAGTGTTTTAACTTCAAAATTTTAGGTATGTGATACCTAATATAGGTTTCTCTTATGCAAAATATTGCTAGACCTATAAAGCTGAAGTGAGGTGACTACTTGCCCTTTGGCACTAATAGATAGACCATTCATGCTGAAACTGCAGGAACCTATATAATCTTCTAGCAAAATTTAGAGACTAATAGACCATTGATAATGAGCCTAAATTTATCAAAAATATTATTTTAAATCTTTTGCTATTGTAGCATATTTTTGAAATTAATGTTAAGAGTAAAAGTTACTCTGCATCTGGTAAACATTATGGCTATGGTTATGGTCTTATGTTTCTATCACTCAATAATGTTGTTCTTCTTGTTGATGAGAACAAGAAACAGATATGTAATGGTCACATATCTTAGGATAAGCAAGATATTAAGTCTTGAACATATGGATGTTCGAAGGCTAATAATATCTCAACCCAGAGATTGACACTTCATATATGATATGATGTATTTTCTAAAATACTTCATAAATATTATTATCTCTTTCTGAGAAATATTCTAGAAATTATTGTATGAATTAGACACCATAAAAATCTGTTACAAGCACTCCATATGAGATATAGAAAAGGCAAAAGGCAGGTTGTCCAACTTATGTGAAAAGTATTGATGTACATAAGTTTGTGCTAGAACAAATTTTTATTAGTTTATAGATTATCCTAAAAGAATAGTATGTAATACTATTTCTACCACCCTACTTGACAAAAGGTGTTTTGTCAATAGGTATGCCACCTTTTAGGAAAAAAAAATTTTCTAAAAGGAGAATGTGGGAGGATAATTGAACTTGAGAAGCTCAAGACCTATAAACTATCCTATCTTAACCTGTGGAGTGTCCATAAGTTAATCCTCAATCAGATGTACCCATTGATGAGGCACGACCATGATACATACCTCCTCATCGAAAGGTCATTTTGAGTGTGTAATATACCACTCAAAATATAGGTTTGTCATTGTGAATGGCAGTACACCATACATCATTGTGAATGATGTTTTACTTGACCCATTCGGAGATTGTTATAAGTAGAGACTCTAACAGTTTGCCTGAAACCTTGATATCCGAAATAGACTCCCTATACATCAACCAAGTGTGGACTATGGTTGAAAAACCTATGGGTATGACCCAATAAGTTGCTGTCAGAAATATCTATTCGGATTCTTACTATTGCCACACACCATCTAGAGAAGTAGTCTCTAGTGGGAGGGCAAATACTTTTATAAATTCAGCCAGTTTATGAGGAGTGGGTACTTCTATTTTTTGATGGGACAGTCAAAATATTTGACTTTATCAAAAATAGATGAACCATGTGTTTGTGAAAGAAGATAAGTGGGAGTTTCACTAACTTCTTGGTTATGTATGTAGGAACATACAATATATTGGACGGATAGTTCCGATATTGCACTCGATCAATAATTTGCTTATCACAAGAATTTTCATGGAAATAGACTTAGGTTAAGCATCCAATATACTTGACATCTATAGGGATAGGTGTAAGTGGATGCAGGGCTTGTCCCAGTCTAAGTACATAAAATTTAATATTGAAAGGGTTCAACATGAATGGGTGTAAAGGTATTTACTTAACCATACATTCAATATACCAAGCCTGATATGAATTATGTCTTGTGCATAATCATTGATTTCAGATAGATCCATGATAGGATCTGATGAAAATTATGAAAAACACACTCAAAGTACTTGAGAAGTACTAGAAGAGCAGTGAATTGAAAAAGTTCCAAACAGCATACTGTATTTGTTTCAATTAAATGTTGTTAGTAAAGATTGCTTAAGAAAGGTGCCTGATGAAGGGTTCATCATTAAGTTAGGTCTGATCTCACCAAGTACCCACGCATATCCTAGGCACTTTCACCTCATTCATGATATGATCATAAAATGAGCTAATTTTAAAGAATAGTATAATAGGATCAATTTTCTAAGCCATACACAGCAGCAGTGTAATCACCATGTTGATTGCATGGGCATTAGATATAGAGGCGATTGACTTTAGTGCAAGTAGGAGATTAAAAAAATATGTCCTACAAGCCAATCGCATGGGGATGCAATGGGACTTTTTTTTATTATCTTTTTGCTCATTTGCATGATATGAGTTATTTTATTTATATGAGGTATTATGTTTTATCATTTATTGCATCATTTTTATATGATTATGATAAACCCCATAGATTAGGACAATAATTTTAGGGTCATGATGAGATCATGTCAGTAAGATCTAAAATCTTGATAGCTCCAATCTAAAATATTTTCAGTCGTTGGATCATCAAGTCAGGGATCGATGACTTCGATAAGACTGGTACATCCTATGTATGCTCGATGGAGAGGGTGGTTGATCTCACAACCACTTATATGGTGACACTAATATAAAGATGTAGGTGCTCATTAGAGAATGAGTTCATTAAATAGACTCATAGAAAGAACATCTGATGGAGCCTTACAGCTTGTCAATAGATGGTTCTTTAGTGGGAGTGATGCATGTGATCCTTTGACCTGAGATCACCATGATACCTTATGTGCATGGACCCTTATTTTGGTTTATTCTCTAGCACACCACTTTGAGATGTGTGTGGGATATTCTAAGTATGATAAAATATGCATGAAGGCTGTGAGTGGTCAACAAAGAATTGGTCACTCCTTGTAAGAGGAGAGAATATCCAATGTGATTTCATGGGATGGTGACTCTAGAAGTCTCTGGCCAGAGCAGGAATGAACAGTAGAAATAGTTTCTACTGGTTCATTAATCGAGTCATCATCATCTGATCAAGATATATATGGTTAGGTATTTGGGTTTGACATATTTTTATACCCATAGCCTTTTCGGGATATTATGTGATCGAAGGATTGAATTGCATGGTAACTCACCACGGAAGGATAATTTTGATATTTCTATCAAATTTTAAATCATTTGGATAGTCATGACATATTGCTAGATGACAATCTTGACTTATGGACTCAACAAAATTAAAAGAGTTTAATTCTAGAATCAATTAGGAAGAGTCCTAGTTGATTGGGACTCTTGAGTTGATTTAATCTAATCGGATTACAAATTTGTCAAGAGTTTGGGTCTACTACTGGCTAGATTTGAAACCCAATGGGTCACACACAATAGAAATTTGATCTTGATCTAATCAATTTAAATTTATTATAAATTTAATGGGTTAATTAAATTTTTAGCACATAAATTAACCCAAGTTCTCAATTGGGTTCAGTGCAAAGGAGTTTGTGCTAACCTAATCTTATTGCCTTGACATAATGTGATTAGGTTTGAACCAATTAATTTATTAAATGATTTTATCTGATTTTGTGAAAGAGGTTCATGTGGAACCAATCTCCTCCAAAAGCCATGCATAATTTAAGTATCACGCCCAAAATAAATTATGATGAGAACGAAAAATCCTTCTCACCTACTCCTCTTAATTTTATTACATGTTCCACTTGTCCCTTAATTTTGTGCGCCATGTGATGATGCCTTGGGATAATGTGGATGTGGGAGATGAGGTGGAGTCCTCTCTTGGAAGGGACTCCATGCCAAATAATTTTGGGATGCCTCCTTTGTTATGGGCGTTGAAGTGGAAGAGTCCACTTCACTTGGGACTTTTAATTCTCCTTTATTTCCATACATTTTCTTCCCTCCACCAGCCATATGATGGCTTCTGGAAAATTGTTGGCACAGAAATGGAGGAGTCCTCCTACTGGAAGGCTCTTCCACACCCAAAACTTCTATATAAAAAATTTTATCTTTATGGGAAGTAATGGGACGTCGCTTGGGATATTGTTGCACCAAATATTGTTTCATCTCCCTAATTACCTCAAAATTCTTACATGCCAATTTTTATGGGACATCAGAAGGAAGAGTTTTTCTACTCTTTGACTTCTTCACACCACTTATGATGGTGGTGATTTATTTCACCGTGTGGAGAAGTTGGGACGCCAAAAGTTGGCATCCCATGGAATTAGATGGCACCCCTTTGTAACTTATAAAAAGGGGGTGCTACACCTTATTCCACATCCTATATTTTTGGGTGTTTTGGCATGAGAATGAGAGGGAAAAAGACCAGAAAAAGTTTGGAAAAAATGTAAGAAAAGAGGGAGAGAAAATAGAAAGAAAGGGAGAAGAAAATTGAAAAGCATGTGATGCTTGTCCCAAAATCAGGTTGTTCAAGTGTTGAATATCTGACTTGTTTTTATGTGGTGTGAAACTTTGAGAAAAGATTCTTAGAGTGGTTCTAGTAGAGGTCATGAAGGCATACAAGCAATGGTGCAACCCTCTCTTGCGAAGGACGGTCGGTAGCACACTTATGAAGAAGGCTCAGCACCATGATGAGTTGGGAAGGACCCTGATCAATCCTGTATGGATCACTGTTGGAGGGCTTCTGCTTTGGAGTCTCGTGGAAGATCTCAAAATCACCAATTCATGGTCTTCATGGTGGTATTTGACTTCTGGTCTTCTCCTCATATATTGATTTTGTGATTTGACTGTAATCGTCAAGGGGTTCCTAAGATTTTTGAGTTCCAGTGGTTGTATTTTAAATGTTAAAGTTTGTTTTCATTATTATATGCATGTTAAAAAATTTTAAAATCTATATTCTACTGCGTCATCGAAATCCAACAAAACTTAAGTTGAAGATTATGATTCATAGGGTTAGGTAGAAGAAGAGTATAGAAGAATTGATTTAGATTAGAATTTCATAGTGAAAACATGATGGAGTATTAAATGAAGATTAAATAATCTTATTTATTTAGAGAATAAAAATATATTAAATTTCAAGGATGATAGAATGTGATAACCTGATCCAATAGACTAGCCACACAAATCTTAAAGCAGCCAAAAAGCAAAAAAAGAAAAAAATATGTTGGAAGAAGACTCTAGCGGGAGTCTTCTTCTCCAATTGAATCCAAGAAGAAATCGGAGTCTTAGGGCCATCGAGACCATAGGGCTCTCTACAAATAGGATTCTCCCTTTGTATTTGACCCTCCAACATGAGCATCTTCCCTCCTTTCTTCCTCTTTCCTCCTCCTCCTTCTGTCAAAGCTTGCAGCTTTCCATTTCTATGCCCACTAAAAATTGGAGTCATAAAGACTGCCAGAGCTGAGGTAAGGCCTTGACCTTACATTCTTTCTCCCCTTTGCTTCTTTCTATGGCCCTACATCCCACTGCCAGCTTTGATTTCATCGAAAATAAATAAAAGAGAGAAATCTCCTATTTCTCTTTTCTCTCTTTCATATTTTTCAACCACCGGCATCACCATCCCTTGAAGTTGGGCCTTAGCCTAAGTACCTTAGCCTCCCCACGACCCTCCATGGCAAGATCATGGATGCTAGTGAATGGCCATAGAAGAAAAATAAAGAAAGAGGCTCGAATCTCCTATTTTTTCAAGCTTCTTTTCCCTTTGATTTTTCATTGCCGGTCATCCCCTGCCCCATTGTCATTGGTCGCCCGTTGCCAGACATGCAGCTATGCCACTGCATTCCATTGGAGCACCAACCACCACCCTTATTCCTCCCCTATTCGGCTAAGAAAAGGAAGAAGAGAAGAAGAGAAGAAAAGAAAAGAAAAGAAAAAGAGAGAGAAGAGTTTTTTCTCTCTCTCTCCTCTCTCTCTCCTTCCTTCTTTAGGGTTTCTCTCTCTATTCTCTCTATCTAACCATGGACCCTAGTGTCTGTTGTCATGCTCCCCCTGCTATGGACCAAGGAATTCTTTTAGAAAGGTGGTCTGAAAATATTTTGATATCTATGTAGTATGTCAGATCCCAGCCTAATCCTTGCCAAATATTCATAGAATCTGGTCACTGCTAAATCCGATTGAGTCACCTTGGTATAATCCCTAATGATCTCGATCATGATTTCCTCTTTTGAGGGATACAAAGGTTCTCTCTCAACTTTCTCTCTCTAGGAAGACACGCACCTTAGGATAGAGTCTAATCTTCCTACTCTAGGGACACAAGTTGCTTTCAATAAGATGATCTCAAATTACTTTGATACCTAGGTGCCAACATCCTTCTTTTATTATTATTTAATTAATTAAAAAAAATTGATTATGATCTAATATTTTAATAGGATTATCTAATTCTTTTAATAAAATCTAAAGATCTTGGATGAATGAGATAAGTATATCTTATGCTTTTTATTTATTTTTAAATTATCATATTTTCTATATACATAATCTATTACTGATGAAATCATATTTTTTATAAAATAAGGATCAATATATACAATATGAAAAATCATGTTTTATTGTGACGAATGATTCTATAAAAATATTTTATGAAAATGATATATTTATGAACTATAAAATTTTATTATTATTTTATTATATATTTATATATTTTTTAATAAAAATATATAAAGATTTCAAAGACTCTTAGATAGCTATGAATGAATCTTTATAGAAAGATCGATATTTAGAGCTAGCATCCATAAGAACACAGACCATGTATGTCCCAAATTTGGGGCATGACATCCTGGGTTGTCTTTAATGGAACCTTCCTTTAGTTTTAGAGTTGTTTCTTTTATTATTATTTTTTGTTCCAAAGCTGAAGTCCACACATATTTTCATAAAATTTGTTCACGTTTGTTCAGAATTCTATAAATCCATCTTCTTATAAATATTTCTTGATGAATTAATGTTTTAATGACCTTTAACAAATTGTGGGTTCTAAGGTGGATCACCATTTCTAAGTTGTTCTAAACATATACTCATGAATGTGTCGATCAAGAATAAATCAAGATCCTACAAATGTAATCTAGGGTCTGAGCTTCGATGGAAGTATAAGTTTTCTTTCACCAATTGGCTTTGGATTCTACCAAGAGTAGATAGAGCCAGTGCAAAGAAAAGGGGCAGAACAATTCGAGTGGCATCCTGGCAGTTGATTACCAGGGGCATCAATTAGTGAGGAGATCGATCAGACAACAAGTGTGAGCGATGGTGGTCAAGGTGATGTGCAGTCTTGTGCTAGGTCTGGTCATGAGTGGATGAACAAGAGGATTGAGGATTACACCGACAAGGATTGTGATGACTATCTGGCAATCATTGAGGTGTTTAACAACAATCCACTGGATTTTTGAGTCTGGGTTTGTAGCCTTTTGAATAAAGTCTTTTTTTCTCTTTGAAATGGTTAAAGATTTTCGGTTAGGGTTAGTAGTAGTGCCTGATGGTCTTGCTTGTATCATAACTGATAGCATGTTTTGATCCATAAGTTGATTCAAGGATTTTTTGGATGCATTATATTTTGTGGCTAGGCTAATTTGATCCTATTGATGTGGGGTCATATCAAACTTACATTATTGTTGTTGTTGTTGTTGTTGTTTTCCATGAGAGGAGAGAGAGAAACTACAAACATTAATAGATGACTCAAGTGCCCTTTAGTCTCTCTCTCTCTCTCTCTCTCTCTCTCTCTCTCTCTCTCTCTCTCTCACACACACACACACAAATAAACAAATGTGTGATATAAAAAATGTTTGTAGCGATAAATAAGAAAACAACTACTTGATCTCAGGTTATGAATGATACTGGTGTTTCAAGTGAACTCAAGTTTAGGGACAAAATGTATGAACAAGCATATATACACACACACACACTACATTAAGGGGCAGTCTATAGGACTCCAAATCTGCTAATTGTTGAAATCCCAATGCACCTCACATTTTTTCCTCTTTGAAACCCTCTCGAACTCTTGAGAGCCATGTACCCTCACATAATCCTATGCCTCTCTTTCACCTTCATCTAAGAGGCATATCCCCTAAAGCTTTCTCTATTTTTTCCATTCTCAAGTGTCTCAATCAGGTGGGAGGCTTGGAGCAGTCAAATGGGGAAGTTTAGATAATAGAAAAATTTCTTACTTTTTAATTTTTTCTATCTTTCTTTTGTTTTTGTTGATTTTTCCTTTTGTGTTGGTAGTCATATATATGAGTTTAGAAGGCATAAATATATTATCAATTAATTTATTGAATAAGATAGTGGTCCAGTCAAAGATCTAGTGCTCAAATCCTCTCATCCTCCAATTATATACATATTTCAAAAAAAAATTTATTTCTTTTTTAAATATTATAAAAGGAAGAACTATAGTTATGTTTTAAATTTTCTTGAAAGAATTTAGACTTCGTCGTTATGGTGGCTGCAAAGAATTATAGAGACAATCAAACTAATTTAATTAGTTTTTGATTGTTGAGTTTGATTGCTTCTAACAAATGAAAAGGATGATACAGTTTAGCAAAAAAAAAAAAAAAGCACATAAACATTAAAGATCTGATAATGAGCTCCACAAATAGGTGTCTTCATATCTCAATTCTAACTAGCATATTATTATGTTATTTGCTGATGTGAAAAAGACATATAAGAACCATACCCCTATGATAAAAATATCCTAAGCTCTTAACTTAGGCTAGTGATATAATAGTGATGCGTTCACTAATATTGGAGGGATGGTGCTAATTTTTATTAATAGATTTGGCTTTAATTTTTTTCTAGTACTATGGGTGTTGCATTGCCTTAAGAAAATACTTGAAAACTATTTTTCAAGATATATATATGAATACATATATTTGTGAGTGTATATGTATAAGTCTATCTACTTATTTATATGAGATGGATGATCCTAATTTTATTAATAGACTCAACTTTAATCTTTTCAGATACTATGGTTAACTCATTTCTTTAACAAAGTATGTGAAAACTAATTTTAATGTGTACATATGAGTACATAGTGACATGATAGAAGCAAAAAAAAACATCATCATGAAGTTCGTCGTATATGTAACAACACAGGATCTCGTCCAAAAGACTAGCCGAAAGGTATTATTTAGATTTGTTTGATCCTGTACAAGTATTCAAGATCTTTCCAATGAATAACTGATGTGGGATTAAATATATGTATGCATAGATCCACACATGTACTCCTCCTATTTTGACCTTGACATCTTCCATCAGACTAAGGATCTAAATTCATGTATCCATTCATAAACATCACAATCAACTTACAATTAGCCCTAACGAACCCATGCTAAAGTATTCTTTAGTCCACATAAGCTATGAGTTAGATCGGCTCTGATATCATTTGTAACAATCAGGACCTCACCCAAAAGGCTAGCCAGAAGGTATTATTTAGATTCCTTGGCTTTGTATAACTATCCAAAATCTTCTCAATGAATAATTAATATGAAATTAAATACATGCCCATATGAATCCTCACAATATGGTTACAAGTTGTTTTCATATGATTTTCCAGATATGTAGTTGTAATTTAATAGTTACAAAATTATTTAAAGTGACTAAGAGACAATCATGACTTAGGTTTAGTTGAGTAGGTAATTATGCTAGATACGCCCTATCCTAATGGTAATAATAGGAGTAATGTTACCAATTTAAGATCATCTTTTTTCAAAAATAAATGGAGCGGTTTAAAATTATCTATTCTTTATAGGTGACTTTAAACTTTTATCTAGAATTCTCAAGAAAATCTATTTTCTAAAGTGTTCATTGAATTTGACTATTTATTTCTATATTGATAAATGAAAATTTATGATATCTTTTTGTTTGATTTGTTTTCTTAAGATTTATTATGTCATATTATTTGTTAGGTTGATTTAGTGGTTTATTTTTCCATATCTTTAAACCCATGCAAGATTTACTGTTTCTTCTGGCTATTATGAGATTTTTTGCCTAAGACATGAAGAGAGAGATAAGCAAGACTTATAGTTTTTTTTAATGCATTAAAAATTTATTTGATTTCTTTTTTTACTTTGCATGAGGAGAAGGCTACCATCTTTACCATTATTTTTCTTCTTCCACATCATTCTTGAGTGGGTTTTATTCACAAAATAAGAATGACTCCATGGAGATTTTTGTAAGGGCTTTATTTATAAGGATATTTTATATTTTACTTTTTATTTACATGGCTCCATGAAATCTTTTCAGCTGCATGGAGCTTTCTATTTTTGTAAATAAAAAACTTATAAGTCTAGCTTATCTCTATCTCCCACCTATTTTTTTCTATTGCTCAATCCTCTATGAAACTTGCCTCCTTGCTATAATAGTCACACAATATCTGACCTCTTCTCCTCTCCTATTTATATAATGAAAAAAATAGCTTCTATCAAATTTGTTTATTCTTTTTTTATCGATACTGATAATCTTCTTTGATCTTTTTCTCAACTCTAGTAATGATGAGATAGAAAAATAAAAAAGAAGTAAAGATTCCAGCGTCTTGTCAATCAAGATTTAAAAAAAATAAAGAAATTTAGAGTTTTTAATGAAAAAAATTAACAATAATTGTATTTTTGCAAAAAAAAATGAATTTATATGCCATCTAAATCTTGATATAATAGTGGCTTTTTCATGAAACAATCAATCTAGACAAATATATTAAAATTTTGTATAGTATCTAATATTTTAAACAACTATATCTATACTTGTCACCATATTTCAATTGACTTTTATTGTTTAATTAAACTCCACTGCCTAATGCGGGTTACTTGCTAGTGGAGGATGAAAGGTCTTGCCAAAAAAGAACTGATACACGTCCTATAACCTGCATCTCGGGCTGTACATGTCATGGACCTATGGGTGTGAACTAGGTTTCTACCTCAAATTAGATTTTTTTAGAAGGGCTAGCTTAATATATGATGTGCTTCAATCTAGCAGATTAAAATCACTATCAAACTGTGTTTTGTGCGAGAACAATCCAAACACGAAATGTAAAGTCTGATATGTACCCTAGTTATAACAACCCATTAAGTTAACCCTTTTGTTTCAGAGGGAAGGAGACCTTTCAAGGCTCTGGGTGCAGATCCTCTATGGTACCATGATGCACCATATGGTACGGTGCATCACGCGCACTGTCTATTGCATGATGGATGGCTGCAGGTGGCCATGCGTGCGTACACATAGTCATGCGCACCATCCATCATGTGATGGATGGTGCGCATCATGCACCACACCATGTGGTGTACTGCAGAGGATCCATGCACCTTCTTATTACTTCTTGCAGTGATGATATAAACCCTTCAAACCCGTGAGGTGAGAAGACTCTGTCCATATCCAAGAGAAATTCTTGGGGTGAGGGAAAGGAGCAGTAGAAGAAGGAATTTGGATGAAGATGGCAACAAACTTGGAGGTGCCACTTGGTGTATGCTTCGTGCCTTTGGACAAAGAGCTGGTAGTCTACTACTTGAGGGCTCAACTCCTCGGCCAAGACTTTCCATCCACCATACTATCAAAACTTAACAGAAGTTTTTTGAAATGTACTTCACCCCATTTCATTGATGATTTCTATGATATATGCAAAGATACATGAGTTGATAAGTTACAAAGAATGTTTGAAAAATAAATTATAGATAATAAGATACAAGTGAGTTGTTACAGAAAAAAGGAGTTGTTTATACAATTAAATTTGTTGGTGCAAAAATCCGCTCGCGCCGGAGAAGCTGGAGTCGAGGAAGTCGCGGTCGCCGCCGGGACCTGCAAAAGAAGTCTAAACCGGAGGTGGGGTTCAATCCTGTTGGTGCAAAAATCCGCTCGCACCGGAGAAGCTGGAGTCGAGGAAGTCGCGGTCGCCGTCGGGACCTACAAAAGAAGTCTAAACCGGAGGTGGGGTTGCTCCGGCAAGATCCTCCGACGCTCGAGTCAGTTCTCTGCCTCAACAAGAATGGAGTGCTCGAATGGAGAATTTAGCAGAGTTTTTAGATGAAAGATGAAAGCTTATAGAATAACGTATCTGGAGCCCCCTTTTATAGGCGGAGGGGGCAGTAGCCTGACAGCGACATCTGTAACCGTCTGGCAGTGGGCTGCCCAGGGTTAGGCGGAGTTTGCTGCGAAGAGTAGTGGAGTGGACCCGTGGCTATCACCGGGGTGTGCCACGTGGAGTCTGTCGCGGGGAGTGGAGCGGCGTCTGTTGTCATGACTTGCCAGTGGATGGGAGAATCGCGCGGTATCCATCGCAGGAAGTGGAGCAGGATCATGGCCGTTATTGTGGCCTACCAGGGAGTAGTGGAGCTGCGCGAAATCCGTCGTAGGAAGTGGAGCAGCGCTGCGACCGTTACTGCGGCCTGTCGGAGAGTGATGGAGCTGCACGGAATCCACCGCAGGAAGTGGAGCAGGATCGTGGCCGTTATGGTGGCCTGCCAGGGAGTGCAGATCCATCGACGAAAGTTCGACAGCGGTCGGAGTCTGGCTCCCGTAGGGGTCCGGGCGGAGTCCTCCTTGCGGTTGGGGTCGTGGTTGGAGTCCGGCTCCCGTAGGAGTTCGGACGAAGTCTGTCTGCAGCCATTGGAGTCGAGGACGAAGTCTGACTTTCGTAGGAGTTCGGGCGGAGTCTTCCTGCAATTAAAGTTAAAGGCGAAGTCCGGCTCCCGTAGGAGTCCGGACGAAGTCTGTCTGCAGCCGTTGGAGTCGAGGACGAAGCCTGGCTCCCGTAGGAGTCCGGGCGGAGTCTTCCTGCAATTAAAGTTAAAGGTGAAGTCCGGCTCCCGTAGGAGTCCGGACAAGGCTTACCGGCAGCTGATGTTGAGGATGGAGCCCGGCTCCTGTAGGAGTCCGGGTGGAGTCTACTTGTGGTTGAGGTTGTTGGTGGAGTCCGGCTCCCGTAGGAGTCCGGACGAAGTCTATCTGCAGCCGTTGGAGTCGATGACGAAGCTCGGCTCCCGTAGAAGTCCGGGCGGAGTCTTCCTGCAATTAAAGTTAAAGGCAAAGTCCGGCTCCCGTAGGAGTCCGGACAAGGATTACCGACAGCTGATGTTGAGGACGGAGCCCGGCTCCTGTAGGAGTCCGAGCGGAGTCTACTTGCGGTTGAAGTTGTTGGCGGAGTCCGGCTCCCGTAGGAGTCCGGACGAAGTTTGTCTGCAGCCGTTGGAGTCGAGGATGAAGCCCGGCTCCCGTAGGAGTCCGGACGGAGTCTTCCTGCAATTAAAGTTACAGGCGAAGTCTGGCTCCCGTAGGAGTCCGGACAAGGCTTACTGGTAGCTAATGTTGAGGACGGAGCCCAGCTCCTGTAGAAGTCTGGGCGGAGTCTACTTGCGATTGAAGTTGTTGGCGGAGTCCGACTCCCGTAGGAGTCCGGACGAAGTTTGTCTGCAGCCGTTGGAGTCGAGGATGAAGCCCGGCTCCCGTAGGAGTCCGGGCGGAGTCTTCCTGCAATTAAAGTTAAAGGCGAAGTCTGGCTCCCGTAGGAGTCCGGACGAAGTCTACTTGCAGTTAAAGTTAAAGGCGAAGTCCGACTCCCGTAGGAGTTCGGACAAGGCTTACCGGCAGCTGATGTTGAGGACGGAGCCCGGCTCCCGTAGGAGTCTGGGCAGAGTCTACTTGCGGTTGAAGTTGTTGGCGGAGTCCGGCTCCCGTAGGAGTCCGGACGGACCTTACCGGCGGTTGACGTTGGCGACGAAGCCCGGCTCCCGTAGGAGGCCGGGCGGGGCTCGCAAGGGCTAATCCTGCTGAGAACTTCGGCCGTGGGTATTTTGTACCCAACACTAGTCCCCCTACTTTCGAGTTTGAAGTTTGAATGAAGAAAGTACAGAGAGATGGCCGAAGTTATCCCCTCGAATCCTGTGCATAACTGCCCTCGGATATGTTGGCATTTAATGTGCGCACGTCAGAGCCCTTTTTCCGGTTAGGGCAACCTGAAGAGTCTTTTCGGAACTCCCGTCGAAACGTGATCCCAAGCATCGCGTTACGGAAATTTACGAACAGTCAATCCTCGATAGCGGCGAGTGGGACACGCGGAACACGTGGCACGCACCAGTTGGCCTAGGGACGCCCGCCGCCATAACTGCGCTAAGATCTGTTGGCTATTTAAAACCCCTGCTCTTCCTTCAGGGCTTCATCCTGCCGAGAGGACGGCACCTTTCTTCCGTCTGAGAGCCTAGCTACTCAGCCACTTCCTCCGCACCGGTCCTTGCCGTCTTCAGCTCCTCAATTCTTCTCTAAGGGGTTCCCACATCATGTCCTCCACCCCGGAGGCCATCCTCGAAGGGATGTCTAGGGCTTGGAGGAAGGCGAGGAGGAGAACAGCGGTCGGTGAGTTCTCCGATCATCAAGTGGCCGCTGAGGATCCCCGTCGTCTCAAAGGGGGCTCAAGGAAGAATTCCTTCAACAACAGGGGTTTAATAACGGGGGCCGCCGGTAAAGGTATTCTGCTCGAGAATTTCAGAGTAGCAAGGCGGGGTGATACCGGTCAAGAGGGCAGAGCTGTCGTCACAAGCTGTGGCGGGATCCTTGATGCCGTCGGGGCCGAGGGACCAGAAGCGGTCGACGTCGACGGTGGGGCAGTAAAACTTGTTGTGGGGGCGGTGGAAGTAGCGCATGCCGACCTTGCCGGAGCATTCTGGACGGTGGCCACCACGGAGTATTCGGTGATGACGCATATTTCTGGCGCCACCGTTGCCCCCAAGGTGACTCCGGTTCTTCTTGAAACAGGTCTTCGTCGTCGCTACCGTTGCCCTTACCGCCCCTGGGAATCTATCCCATCCTTTTCCCCCTGAGGTTGGGACTTCGGAGGTGGGGTGAAGCAAGGCAGGATGAAAGCCGATAGGCCTGCCACACGCACTGGACACGAAATGGGAAGAGAAGTTTGCAGCTTGAAGCGGCTTCCGGCGTATCCTTTCCAAACCGTGTTCTCGATGTCGTCGATGATGTATTTATATATATATATATATATATATATATATATATATATATATATATATATATATATATTTTTTTTTTTTTTTTTTTTTGGCCCACCGGGTCTTGTAACGTACACCTTGTTGGTTGAAAAATGAAAAGAAGATTTTGTTATCTCGTCTGCATCTTGCACCGAATAGTCATCCGTCGAACTTCTTTATTCTTCTTTCTTCTCTCTTCCTCCTTTTCTTCTTTTCTTTTTCACATCGTCCTAAGGTCATCGACGACCTCTTTTATTCGTGTAGGATTGTTACTTGCTGAGCTCCTTTTCGACTTTTACGTCGTTCGAAGATACCCGATTGTCATTTTTCCGTCAATGGCTGCAGGCTCGCTTGGGGCCATTCGGGCCTGGGGTCCCTCTCAGGGCTTGAATTCGGGGATCCGAGCTTCTGTCACCCTAAGTAAATTGTCCTATTTTGTGTTGAAAACTTCCCCAAAAGCTGGGACTCCCGATGGGAGCCCCAGTCCTTGCGGTGACAGAGTTTTCTGTACCTCGATCGTTGTCCGTTTTCCAACCGTAGCTGTCCTGGTCCGTTGCCTTCCTTTTTCCTTTTCGTTCGAAAATTTTTTCCGCTGAAGTCAAGGCGAAGTTCGGCTCCCGTGGGAGTCTGGATGGAACCCTCCTGTGATTGGGGTCGTGGGCGGAGCCCGACTCCCGTAGGAGTCCGGGTGGCATCTTTCTTGGCGTCGAGGACGAAGCCCGGCTCCCGTAGGAGTCCGGGTGGAGTCTTCCTTGGTGTCGTGGATGAAGCCCGGCTCCCGTAGGAGTCCGAGCCTTCCACTTTGCTCGAACCAGGGCGAGGTTCTCTTCCCGTTCTCGGCCCGACTGTGGGGGCGCGTTAGGGCGCTGTAAGGCCTTTCCCCCCATCCGGTCTAAAAGAACCGGGCCTTTGACTTTGCTCATGTCAGGACGAGGTTCTCTTCCTGTTCCTGACACGACTGTGGGGGCACATTAGGGCACTGTAGGACCTCTCCCCCCATCCGGTCTAAAAGAACCGGGCCTTTGACTTTGCTCATGTCAGGACGAGGTTCTCCTCCTGTTCCTGACATGGCTGTGGGGGCACACTAGGGCGCTGTAAGGCCTCTCCCCCCATCCGATCTAAAAGAACCGGGCCTTCAACTTTGCTCATGTCAGGACGAGGTTCTCCTCCTGTTCCTGACATGACTGTGGGGGCACATTAGGGCGCTGTAAGGCCTCTCCCCCCATCCGGTCTAAAAGAACCGGGCCTTTGACTTTGCTCATGTCAGGACGAGATTTTCCTCCTGTTCCTGACATGACTGTGGGGGTAAATTAGGGCGCTGTAAGGCCTCTCCCCCCATCCGGTCTAAAAGAATCGGGCCTTCGACTTTGCTCATGTCAGGACGAGGTTCTCCTCCTGTTCCTGACATGGCTGTGGGGGTACATTAGGGCGCTGTAAGGCCTCTCCCCCCATCCGATCTAAAAGAACCGGGCCTTTGACTTTGCTCATGTCAGGATGAGGTTCTCCTCCTGTTCCTGACATGGTTGTGGGGGCACATTAGGGCGTTGTAAGGCCTCTCCCCCAATCCGATTTCGAGATAGTCGGACTTTCATTTTAGGTATGTTAGGACGCGGTTCTCCCCCGTTCCTAACGTAACTTTGCTTCAAGCATTTGGAGGGGTCATATCCAGTCGTAATAAATCCACGTCAGATGGGAAGAGTACGTCAAGTAGAAAGAAATTTAGATTCAAGGTGAAATCGTAAGTGATACATTTACAGATTTTTTGAGTTCCACGGTCGTGGGTGGTCCGCTCCTCCTTGAGGCCCTCCGGTGATGGAGTCGATGGTCCCGATGGGAGGCCGGTCCCCGGGTTGCTCCTCCCTTCTTGGCGGTTCAGGCTGCGGAAGGGCCCTTGGCCGATCTCCTCTACCCTCAGGCCTGCGTCGGATGAACCTGTCGAGTCGACCTCGCCAAATGAGCTCCTCGATCTCATCCCGGAGCTGGATGCATTCCTCTGTGTCGTGGCCGTGGTCGCGGTGGTAGAGGCAGAACTTGTTGGGATTGCGCTTCCCGGGGTGTGTGCGCATCCTCTCCGGCCTAGGGAGCTGCTCCCTGACCTCCATCAATACCTGGGCCTTCGAGGCGTTGAGGGGGACGTAGTTGCGGAATCTCCCTGGTGGGGAACCCCGTCGAACCCCACGATCTGGGCTTCTCTGCCTGCGCGCCCGGGGTGGAGTATGGGCGTGCTTATGGTCAGGAGGGGATCGAGAACACAGTCGGGCTTCCTTTGGCCTTTTTTCAATTGTGGGCTTACTCGAGTCTCCCGCTTGCCGCTCCCTCGCCGTCTCTTCATCCTTCATTTTGAAGGCTTCTTCCACTCGGGCGTACCCATCGGCCCGGGCCAGCAAATCAGCAAAATCCCTGGGATACTTCTTCTCCAGGGAGAACAAAAGATCATTCTTCTGAAGGCCACCCTTCAGGGCGGCCATTGCGACTGATTGGTCCAAGTTCTGGACCTCCAGCACCGCGATGTTGAAGCGGTTGATGTAGGCCCGAATGGACTCCCCTTCCCTTTGCTTGATGTTGATGAGAGATTTCGAACCCTTCCGGGGGTGCCGGCTGCTGACAAAATGGGCCACAAATTGGTGGCTCATTTGATCGAAGGAAAAGATGGTACCCGGTTTCAAAGCCGAGTACCAGTTCCTCGCCGCTCCCTTCAAGGTGGACGGGAAGGCCCGGCATAAGATGGTATCAGGAGCATCGTGAAGCAGCATCATCGTCCGAAAGGCCTCCAGATGATCAACCGGGTCCGAAGTCCCGTCGTACCTTTCAAACTGGGGAAGCTTGAAGTTTGGCGGGATTGGTTCCTGCATGATCATTTGGGAGAAGGGAGGGTCAGTACAAATATCCTCACCATAAGCGGGGGGCGCATGGCGGAGTTCTTCGATCCGTCGGCTCATCTCCTGGAGCCTCCGGTCCAGGAAATCCTCTCGACTTCGAGTCTCGAGGGTCCTCTGGCAGAACGGGGGTAGGGATCTTCCAGGGGTGGAGTCGTGGTCCGATTGAGGGCTCTCTACCCTCGGGTTCATTTTTCCAAGAAGGACGGGGTGGCTGGCCCAGGTGGCCCGCCCCGCTGCCAGATTTTGGTGTTCTGGGGATGCCCTTTCCGGGCGTATCGATGCCTGCGGCTGCTGCTGCTGCATAGCTTGCACAGCCTCGGTGAGGCCTCTGACCTGCTGCGCCAGCAGGTCAAACTGCTCCGCACCGACCGCTGCCGCTGGAGGAGAAGGAGGAGGTTGAGAAACAGGAGGGGAGGCCGGAGCTTGGGATCTGGCCGCGGAGGCCGTGGACCGTCGCGTGGACGCCTTGCGAGGAGGCATCAAGTATGGATCCCGTGGGGGAAACAAGGAGTGGGTGTTGGAGGAGACGATCGGGGGCGGCTCCGTTGAACGTTCCTTCAAGAACAAGGGTACTGCGAAGACACAGCCTCTTCCTCTAGCGCCAATCCTGTTGGTGCAAAAATCCGCTCGCACCGGAGAAGCTGGAGTCGAGGAAGTCGCGGTCGCCACCGGGACCTGCAAAAGAAGTCTAAACCGGAGGTGGGGTTCAATCCTGTTGGTGCAAAAATTCGCTCGCGCCGGAGAAGCTGGAGTCGAGGAAGTCGCAGTCGCCGTCGGGACCTGCGAAAGAAGTCTAAATCGGAGGTGGGGTTGCTCCGACAAGACCCTCTGACGCTCAAGTCAGTTCTCTGCCTCAACAAGAATGGAGTGCTCGAACAGAGAATTTAGCAGAGTTTTTAGATGAAAGATGAAAGCTTATAGAATAACGTATCTGGAGCCCCCTTTTATAGACGGAGGGGGCAGTAGCCTGACAGCGACATCTGTAACCGTCTGGCAGTGGGCTGCCCAGGGTCAGGTGGAGTTTGCTGCGAAGAGTAGTGGAGTGGATCCGTGGCTATCACTGGGGTGTGCCACGTGGAGTCTGTCGTGGGGAGTGGAGCAGCGTCTGTTGTCACGACTTGCCAGTGGATGGGAGAATCGTGCGGTATCCATCGTAGGAAGTGGAGCAGGATCGTGGCCGTTATTGTGACCTGCCAGGGAGTAGTGGAGCTGCGCAAAATCTGTCGTAGGAAGTGGAGCAGAGCTGCGACCGTTACTGCGGCCTGTCGGGGAGTGATGGAGCTGCGCGGAATCCACCGCAGGAAGTGGAGCAGGATCGTGGCCGTTATGCTGGCCTGCCAGGGAGTGCAGATCCGTCGGCGGAAGTTCGGCAGCGGTCGGAGTTTGGCTCCCGTAGGGGTCCGGGCAGAGTCCTCCTTGCGGTTGGGGTCGTGGGTGGAGCCTGGCTCCCGTAAGAGTCCGGACGAAGTCTGTCTGCAGCCATTAGAGTCGAGGATGAAGCCCGGCTCCCGCAGGAGTCCGGGCGGAGTCTTACTGCAATTAAAGTTAAAGGCGAAGTCTGACTCCCGTAGGAGTCCAAACAAGGCTTACCGGCAGCTGATGTTGAGGACGGAGCCCGGCTCCTATAGGAGTCCGGGCGGAGTCTACTTGCGGTTGAGGTTGTTGACGGAGTCCGGCTCCCGTAGGAGTCCGAACGAAGTCTGTCTGCAGCCGTTGGAGTCGAGGACGAAGTCCGACTCCCGTAGGAGTCCGGGCGGAGTCTTCCTGCAATTAAAGTTAAAGGCGAAGTCCGGCTCCCGTAGGAGTCCGGACAAGGCTTACCGGCAGCTGATGTTGAGGACGGAGCCCGGCTCCTGTAGGAGTCCGGGCGGAGTCTACTTGCGGTTGAGGTTGTTGGCGGAGTCCGGATGAAGTCTGTCTGCAGCTGTTGGAGTCGAGGACGAAGCCCGACTCCCGTAGGAGTCCGGGTGGAGTCTTCCTGCAATTAAAGTTAAAGGCGAAGTCCGACTCCCGTAGGAGTCCAGACAAGGATTACCGGCAGCTGATGTAGAGGATGGAGCCCGGCTCCTGTAGGAGTCCGGGCGGAGTCTACTTGCGGTTGAAGTTGTTGGCGGAGTCCGGCTCCCGTAGGAGTCCGGACGAAGTTTGTCTGCAGCCGTTGGAGTCGAGGATGAAGCCCGGCTCCCGTAGGAGTCCGGGCGGAGTCTTCCTGCAATTAAAGTTACAGGCGAAGTCCGGCTCCCGTAGGAGTCCGGACAAGGCTTACCGGCAGCTAATGTTGAGGACGGAGCCCGACTCCCGTAGGAGTCCGGATGGAGTCTACTTGCGGTTGAAGTTGTTGGCGGAGTCCGGCTCCCGTAGGAGTCCGGACGAAGTTTGTCTGCAGCCGTTGGAGTCGAGGATGAAGCCCGGCTCCCGTAGGAGTCCGGGCGGAGTCTTCCTGCAATTAAAGTTAAAGGCGAAGTCCGGCTCCCGTAGGAGTCCGGACGAAGTCTACTTGCAGTTAAAGTTAAAGGCGAAGTCCGGCTCCCGTAGGAGTCCGGACAAGGCTTACCGGCAGCTGATGTTGAGGACGGAGCCCGGCTCCCGTAGGAGTCCGGGAGGAGTCTACTTGCGGTTAAAGTTGTTGGCGGAATCCGGCTCCCGTAGGAGTCCGGACGGACCTTACCGGCGGTTGACGTTGGCGACGAAGCCCGGCTCCCGTAGGAGGCCGGACGGGGCTCGCAAGGGCTAATCCTGCTGAGAACTTCGGCCGTGGGTATTTTGTACCCAACAAAATTTAAATTCAAAACTATCTAACTGATTCTCTAATAGTAGCGCTGTGATGATGTGGGTAAGTTATGATAGGATTATCTTTAATATGCCCCCACAAGATGGAGGCTCCATTGGAGATGCCAATCTTGGACCTCAGATGAAGAAATCATTGATGGCTGAGTGGCTTTGTAAGAACATCTGCTAATTGATCTTTAGTGGGAACATGAATAACTCGAACCAGACCTTTGTTAACTCTATCCCGAACAAAGTGAAGATCAATTGAAATATGTTTCATCTGAGAATGATTAATTGGATTGAGACAGAGATATGTTGCACTGATATTATCACAGTAAATCAAAGAAATTTGAGAACTTGAGAGTTGCAATTCACTAAGAAGTGATTGAATCCAGGCAACCTCAGCAGCACATGAAGCAAGGGCTCTATACTCAGCCTCTGTAGATGATCATACAACCGCATGTTGTTTGCTTGAGCACCAGAAAATTAGAACACCACCATAGAATACAACATAAGCAGAAGTGGAAGTGTAGTCATCACAATTTCTAGCCCAATCAGAGTCTATGTAAGCATAAAGAGATGAAAGTGAGGTAGGGTGAATAAGTAAACCATGATTCATGGTATCCTTGAGGTACCATAGCAATCGCTTTGCTGCAAACCAGTGAGTCTCTATAGGAGCATACATGAACTGAGCTAATTTGTTTACAGTGAAAGCGATGTCTGGCTGAGTCATACTCAAATATTGAAGAGCTCCTATAACACTTCGATAAGATGTAGCATTAGTAGGATTAGAACCATCCTTTAGTGAAAGTGATAATGAAGTAGGAGTAGGAGTGACACAAGGATGTGCATCAGCCATATTAGTTTTGGTGAGTAAGTCTTGAATATACTTATGTTGGGACAAGAAAAGACCTATAGGTGCATGAATGGCTTCAATGCCTAGAAAGAAGTGTAATGGACTAAGATCTTTGACTAAGAATTTGGCAGAAAGAGCAGTGATAAGTTCTTGAAATTGGTCAGGATTTCATCTAGTAATCAGTAAGTCATCTACATAAACCAAAACATATAGAACCTAGATGCCCTGCTTGTAAATAAATAGAGGGTGATCTGACTTGAGTGATGAAAACTAACAAATGTGAAGAAGTTGAAAAGCTCAAGTGTACCATGCTCTAGGGGCCTGTTTGAGCCCATAGATTTCTTTAGATGACATACATAGTCTGGCTTCTTAGGATCAACAAAACTAGGAGGTTGGGACATGAAAACATCCTCTTGAAGAGATCCATGGAGAAAAGTATTGTTGACATCCAATTGCCGAATAGACCAATTGTGAGAACTAGTCTGATGGTAGTAGACTTGACTACAGGACTGAAGGTATTGTGATAATCCAAGCCAGGCTTTTGATGAAAATCTTTTGCAACTAGTCGAGTTTTATATCTATCCACAGAGCCATCAAGTTTCCATTTGACATGAAATACCCTCTTATTGCTAACAACATTCTGAGAAGGATGAGGAGGGACAAGGTCCCATGGGTGTTGATGCAGGAGAGCATTGAATTCTTGAGTCATAGCCTCACACCACTATGGATGTTTAAGAGCTTGAGAAGCACAGGTGGGCTCCACTGAAGGAGGCAATGGATGGATGGTTGTGTGAAATAATTTTTTGGATTTGTAAATACTGTACATTGCTCTTGTTCTCATTGAGTGAGTTCTGATGGGATGTGGCAATTGCATGGGAGAGTGAGAATCAGAAGTAAATGATGTTGCACGTGCCAAATTAGGAGATGAGGAAGACATGTTGGTATTTTGGTTAGAGTCAGTTGCGGGTGTTGGTGAAGGTCAAGCAGGTGAGCTAGTGCAAGTCGGTTGAGTTGGTGAAGGTCAAGAATAGTCATAGGTGGGGAAGGGATAAAGGTAAGGGTATCTGGTAGTGTTGTAGTGGGAGTAGGACTCTTTGTAGAAGGAGAGGAATTGGCCTTTGAGCTGGTTGTTGAGGAGGGTTGGCATGCACACTTGGGACATATCCATAAGCTAGGCAGAAAAATAATAATCTTGCAAAATAGAACAACTAGAATCAAAGGGGAAAATTATTTCATCAAAGACAACATGTCGCGAAACAAAAATTTTGGAAGTGGATGGATCAAAACACTTATATGCATGGTGTTAAGTGGAGTAACCAACAAAGACACGTGGACGGGACCTTGGTTCCAATTTATTTTTGCTATATGGATGTAACCAAGAAAAACAAAGAGGACCAAAAATTCTAAGTTTCAAGTAGTTCGGACTCCAATTAAATAGAATATGCAAAGGGCTTTTTGAATTCAACACAGAGCTAGGCAAACGATTAATAAGATAAGTGGCAGTAAGAAAAGCATTTGGCCAAAAGCTTAAAGGAACACAAGCATGTGATAAGAGAGCAAGTCTAGTTTCTACGATGTGTCTGTGTCTCCTTTTAGTAGTTCCCATGATTTGAGGAGTGTGTGGAGGTGAAACAAAATATGAAATACCAAGCTTAGCAAAGAATTAATGTTTGACTTTAAAGTATTCACTTCCTCCATTAGTGTAAATGCAAACAATTTTAGTCTTGAAATAATTTTCAACTAAGGCCTGGAATTTAGGAAACACAAAAAAGACTTCACTTTTATTTTGCAAGGGATAAAGCCATACATATTTGCTGAAATGATCAACAAAAATAACATAAAAATGATAACCTTTAGTTGAAGTAATAGGAATAGGACTCCAAACATTAGAGTACAATAAATCAAGAGGACCCCTACTTTGTGATGTTGACATACCAAATGGAAGACGATGACTCTTAGACAACTGGCAAGGTTGACACAATGACAATGACTGATGGTCAGACACTGATAGAGAATATTCCTTGACAATTTGCTATAAAACCTTGGAAGATGGATGCCCAAGCCGTGCATGCTAGTTTGGAAAGGTGGTTCATTCTCCAACTAGTGCAAGTGGTTTTGAGGTAGTAACATGAAGGGTGGACGGCAGATGGTAGACACCTCCTTTATTCGACCCGTGCAACAGAGTCACCCCCTTGGTTTGATCCTTAATCAAAAAATGTGAAGGATGAAATTCAATTAGTGTATTGTTTGACTTGCAGAATTGAGAAACAGATATGAGATTTTTGGCTAGAGAAGAAACACATCGTATTAGTTAGAATAAAAAAAGATTTTGGAGTATTGAGAGTAGTGGAGCCAACATGTGTGATTTTCAAACCTAAACCGTCACCTACTATCACCACAGGACCATCATATTCAAAGTGAATGGCCAAATTATTGAGATCAATTGTGATGTGATGAGAGGCACCGAAATCCAACAACCAATGCTTAGATGAATCTTCAGAAGCAGCATAATTGACCATGGGATGCTGCATGAGTTGAGGACAGTGCTTTGTAACGTGACCAATTAAATCATAGTACTAGCATTTAGGTGGGGGTCGACTAGAGCGATTACCAAAATTGTTGTTATTGTTATTTTTTCTCCCATGGTTGTTGTTTTGATTACTGTACTACCCATGATTCTAATAATTATTGGAGTTCCCAGAATTGTTTGAGTAGCCTGAGTTGGTGGAGCATCCACCTCTATTGTTTTTCCCATTCCTATAGGAGTTCTCATTAGAACCTTGGCCTGTTTTCTGAGTATAGTTTGCAGCAACAGAGATATTTCAAACAAGGATTCCTCCCTCTTCAAATATTCTTCATGTGCAACTAATTTATCATGCAAATCTTCGAAGGACAATGGATTATTGCGTGTGCGAATCTCAGCAGTAATCTCTTTAAAGTCTGGACCAAGCCCATTGAGGACATATAGGGTGATATCTTCAAGTGATAATGACCTGTCAATGATTGCCAGTTTGTCGGCAATGATTTTGATGGAGTGAATATAATTTGTCATAGATTTGGAGCCGTGAGTCATATTTTGAAGGCGCTCCTTAAGGCATATAATGCGAGAGTGTGAGCAATTGGCATAAAGATTAGCCAAAGTTGTCCAAGCTTTCTGTGAGGTCTAGGAGACAAGAGGCACCATAGATTCAAAGATGGATGTGATGATTGCATGTCGAAGTAATCGATCTTGGCAAATCCATGAGTGAACGCTGGGTTTGAGAAGGTTTTGTCACCTTCAGTGATAGTTTTGGAAGGTTTGGCAACACCTCCATCTCTATAATCTAGCAGATCATATCCAATGAGTAAGGACATGAATTGAGCACACCAAGAAGAATAGTTGCTTGCTGTGAGTTTGAACGGCAACTGAGTTGCTGCATTTATAGCAATGAGCTGAGATGAGTTTAACTCAAGATTTGGAGAGGAAGAAATCACAACAAGCGAAGCAGAGTCTGAGCTTGACATTCTCTTTTGAGTTAGAAGCTCTGATATCATATAAAAACTTAACAGAAGTTTTCTGAAAAGTGCTTCCCCCTATTCATTGATGATTTCTATCATATATACAGAGATACATGATGTTATAGCCCAAAGCCCAAGCCCATCTAGCAAGACCCAAGCCCAGGAAAAAAAATAAAAATAAAAACAGAGAAAAATCGGGAAGAAGACTCCCGATAGGAGTCTTCTTCTCCGGCAAGACCTGGGTGAATCGGGAGTCCTAGGACCTCTCGAAGTCCTAGGGCCCTCTATAAAAAGACCTCCCATTTCCTTAGAAACCAAACATCGGCCCTCTACCCCTCTCTTTCTCCCTGTTTTTCCCGATTGGAGCCGCGGACACTCATCTTGTTCTCGCCATGATTGCTCGTCGGTGGGGTCACCGGAGGCCGAAGTGAGTTCTCCTTCTCTTCCTCTTTTCTTTCTCCTTCTCCCCGTGCCTTTGTGTGCGACTGCCGGCGACGGTTGTCGCCAATTTTTTGTCAGAAAAGAGACCCCTGTTTTGGCTTCTTTTCCCTTGGATTTTCCGACGCCGGCGATCGCAATCGACCGCCGGCCATGCTTCTCCGTAACTGGGGGAGTGGCCCCCCTCTACCGCCGGCCTCCGCCATGACGGCCACGGCCTGCATGGCCCGGCAAAGGAGGGGACCCGCCGGTCCCCTGTTCTGGCCTGGAAGGAGCCCGAGAAGAAAACAGAAGAAAAGAAGAAAAGAAAAAAAAAGAAGAAAAAGAAGAAAAGAAAAAAAAATGGAGAGAGAAAAAGAAAAGGGAGAGAGAAACTTTCTCTCCCTGCTTTCTCTCTCTTAGATTTTTTTAGGATTTATGGAATTAAAAAAAATATATATATAATAAATAATAATAATATAATAATAATAATTAAAAAAAATATAAAGAGGATTTTCATGGATTAGTCCGAAAATCCTGGATACTGTCGTCAAGTTGATCCATGTGGGGACATTAGATTTTAATAAATTTTAATCATTTTTAATTCGATAAAATTTTGATTAAAGATATGATATTTGACGTATCAGGTTCAGAGAGAGATTTTCAAGACTTCTAGAATTCTTAGTTTGAATTTTCTTTTGAGGTAAGTAGTGTTTACTTTTATTGAATTTATCTGGTAAATTATAAATTTTGAATTTAATAAATTTATGCATGCTTGTGATTGAAAATATTATTTAAAATAATTGTTGAAATTATTTATGATTGAAGTTAATTGTAGAAATTATATATGATTGAAATTAATTGTTGAACAATTATTATGATGATGTATGATCATAAAGAATGATATGATTGATTTGACTTGAATATCATTTATTTATGTTATTTTTAAAAATAATATAAGAATTGGAAGATAATATGAAATTGACAATCTGACTGTGTGAAGGACCCCGCCAATGGGGGCATATACGTTGGCAATTGATTGTCCTGAGGATTTATGTCGCCAACGAGACTAGCGACATGTCGCCAGAGAGACCAGCGACAAACCGCCAGCGAGATCAGCGGTTCTAAAGGACTTGGCTGCCAGATGATTCGCAGCCCACCACAAATAGATACGCGGTATTATGACCCTACTACAGGGATAATGTGGTCATAGTCATGGTTGGTAAGAAGAACTTAAGAAATTGATGAATTTAAGATGATAAGCATAATTTGAAATTATGATGAATTGAATTTTATATGATTGATAGTATGATTATGATTTCATGAAATTACATATTGATTTTTGTTATTATCAGTAAATCGTTATGTATAGTATTATTGCCTGATTCATTCAGTTAAAGGTATACACTGCTTACTGGGCTATTTAGCTCATGATGAGTTTTATATTTTTCTTACAGATCCAGAAAATTAGCATGATGCGGAATTTTGGTTGGGAGAGCGATTAGAGATGGAGTTAGCTCTTTTGATTTAGAATTTTCTCAGAATTGATTCAAGACTTTTTTTTTTTAGTGTTGACTTTGTCAGACAATTGTTTTTCTTTTGGACACTGAGTTTTGATTTGTTATTTGAACTAAGATTTGATTGTTAAAAATTGAAAAATTATTTAACTTTATGTGTAAGATATCATGATGAGATGCCTTGCATGCTTATGGAAAAAGTATTCTATGAGTATGCGGTGGTTGTCATGACCCTCGATTCAAATCTCAGGTCGGGGGCGTGACAATTTATATGGTATCAGAGCATAAGTAGATAGATAAAGACATGTAGAATAGAGTGAGCGAGTGATGGGTAGATATTAGGAAATTGAAAGGCTAGTTATGATGATTATGATTTGACCTGTCTCAAGTAAGTTATAACCTTATTAAGGATAAGTTATTATCTCAAATTTATCATAGGTCAATATGCCTCCATGACGAACGAAGAATACTCAAAAAGCGGTAGGAGGGACATCAAATCCACTTGGCGATAATACTCCCCAATTAAATAGCGGCACAACTCAGCAGGAAGGAATCCTTGATCCTACCGAAAATACTCCGACAGTACAAGAGGAGCCGAATATGACTCAACTAATGCAAACTCTGATCGGAGTAGTTCAAACACAGCAATAGTTACTTCAACAACAACATGCACAGCCACGTCAGCATTTTCCACCGACACCTGGACATGGAGAATATCCAATGCAGAGAAACAATATCGTCAAATTTAAGAAGCTAGCCCCTCCAGCCTTCAAGGGGACCATCGAGCCACTGGAAGCAGATAACTGGATTATAGAAATGGAGAAGGCATTCGCCGTGCAAGAATGCCACGATGAAGAGAAGATCCGCTTCACAGTATATCTGTTACAAGGCGAGGCATACAACTGGTGGCGTATACTGGAACAAAAATATGAGCATGATAGGATACCACTCACTTGGGAGAGATTTTGAGATGAATTCTTTGACAAGTACTTCCCCCGAAGTGTCAGAATATAGAAAGAGCAGGAGTTCATTCATCTGAAACAAGGGAACAGATCTGTTGCAGAATATGAAGCTAAATTCACGGAGTTAGCCAAGTTTGTTCCAAGATTAGTTGAGATTGAGCAAGACAGAGTACACAAATTTGAAATAGGACTGAAGATAGAAATCAGAAAACAAGTTGTACCTTATGAGTTAACTACTTATGCCTCAGTTGTGAATAAAGCTTTAATAATTGAGAGAGAAGTTAATGAAGCACATGCGGAGAGAGAACGGAATCAGAAGAAGAGAAATAGATTTGGTGGAACTCAAGGATGAAATCAGAACAATAAGGATCCAGCAAAGAAGCCAACAATTAATAAGAATCATGAGAATGAGGCAGCTAGATGTTCGAGATGTGGCCGAAGAGAGCATGAGTCTTCTAATTGCCCATGGAATACTGGTTCTTGTTTTAGATGTGGACAGAAAGGACACAAGATTGTAGATTGCCCCCAGAGGGATGAGAATAGACCTACACAAACAAAGGATGGAGGTCAAAGGTTGAAAACTCAAGGAAGGATCTATGCACTCACACAACAAGATGCTCAAGCCTCTAATACTGTGGTGACAGGTATCATTCCTGTATCTGGTATTCATGCTTCAGTTTTGTTTGATTCTGGTGCTACACACTCCTTTATATCCACTACTTTTATTAGACAACATGATATAGTATGTGAACCCATGAAAACCAAATTATATGTTGAGACACCAGTAGGTGGTATTTTGAGTACCGAAAGTGTGTGCAAGTCATGTAGTATCAGAATAGGAGAAAGAGAATTACCGACAGATTTGGTGGTCCTAGACATGCATGATTTCGATGTCATTCTAGGAATGGATTGGCTTGCTACTTACATGCCTCTGTGGATTGTTACGGAAAGAGAGTGAACTTTCACATACTAGAAGAATTAACATTCAGTTTCGATGGAAGTACAGGAACCACCCCTCCACGTATTATTTCATTTGTGCAAGCTAGACAGATGCTAAGAAAGGGATGTAGAAGTTACCTAGTATCAATAAAGAATAAAGAACATGATGAATTGAAGTTACATGATATTTCTATCATAAATAAATTTTCAGATGTATTCATTGATAATTTAACCGGACTACCACCAGACAGAGAAATTGAATTTACCATTGAGTTGGCACCCAATAACAGTCCGATTTCTAAAGCTCCTTACAGAATGGCCCCTTTGGAGTTGAAGGAGTTAAAAGATCAATTACAGGATTTATTGGATAAAGATTTTATAAGGCCTAGTGTATCTCCTTGGGGAGCTCCAGTCTTATTTGTGAAGAAGAAGGATGGTAGTATGAGACTTTGTATCGACTATAGAGAGTTGAATAAGAATACTATCAGAAATAAGTATCCTCTACCTCGGATCGATGATTTGTTTGATCAGCTGCAAGGTGCACAAGTCTTTTCTAAAATTGATCTTCATTCAGGATATCATCAGTTAAAAATCAAAATAGAAGACATACCAAAGACTGCATTTAGAACTCATTATGGACATTATGAATTTCTAGTGATGCCATTTGGATTAACCAATACTCCAGCAGCCTTTATGAATTTAATGAACAGAATATTCAGATCCTATCTTGATAAGTTTGTTATCGTATTTATTGACGATATCTTGATATATTCAAGAAGCAAATTGGAGTATGAAGAACATATACGGTGTGTACAACAAACATTGAGGAAAGAAAAACTTTATGCCAAATTTAAGAAGTGTGAATTTTGGTTGGACAAAATAATCTTTTTAGGACACATCGTATCTAAAGATGGAATTTTTGTGGATCCGGTAAAAGTGGAAGCTGTGATGCAGTGGAACAGACCTACAAATATCTCTGAGATTCGAAGCTTTCTAGGAATGGCAGGATATTACAGATGATTTGTAGAAGGATTCTCCCACATAGCTGCACCTTTGACTCGTCTTACTCAAAAAGGGGTTAAATTCGAGTGGACCGAAGATTGTGAATAGAGTTTTCAAGAGTTAAAACAATGATTAGTTTCAGCCCCTATCCTTACTATACCAACAAGAGATGAAGGATTCATAATATATAGTGATGCATCTAAAAAGGGACTCAGCTGTGTATTGATGCAACATGGTAAGGTAGTGGCTTACGCCTCAAAGCAATTGAAACCATATGAACAGAATTATCCGACACATGATTTGAAATTAGCTGCGGTGATTTTTGCCCTAAAAATTTGGAGACATCATTTATACGGTGCGCAGTGTGAAGTATTTACGGATCATAAGAGTTTGAAGTATATTTTTATGCAGAAAGAATTAAACATGAGACAGAGAAGGTGGTTAGAACTGTTGAAAGATTATGATTTAACAATCCATTATCATCCAGGAAAAGCTAATGTTGTTGCTGATGCCCTTAGTAGAAAATCTGTGGGAAATTTGGCGGTTTTAATCACACATCAAAGCCAATTATTGGAGGATATAAGAAAACTGGAATTAGACATCCGAATATATGACTCAACAGTACGGTTAGCCAACATGAGGGTTCAGCCAACACTCATTGAAAGAATTACAGTTGCCCAGAATGATGATCCACAACTGATGAAAATAAGGAATTCAGTGGAAGCTGGTGTTCAATCTGAATTCAAGATACATGATGATGGTTCGTTGAGGTTCGAAAATAGAATTTGCATACCCAATGATTCAGTACTCAAGCATGAAATACTTCAGGAAGCACATTAGACCAGTTATACAGTGCATCCGGGAGGTACTAAGATGTATAGAGACTTAAAAAAAATGTACTGGTGGAATAATATGAAGAGAGAGATCGCTCAACTCGTGGCTCAATGTTTGGTGTGTCAACAAGTTAAAGTTGAACATTAGAGACCTGCGGGACTACTTCAACCTCTTGATATTCCAGTATGGAAGTGGGAACATATCACTATGGATTTTATAACTGGACTACCGAAGACTCCCAGTAAAAATAATGCAGCCTGGGTGATTGTGGACCGATTGACAAAGTCTGCACACTTTCTACCAATTAGAGTTGGATTTACTTTGGAAAGACTAGCAAAGTTATATATGAAAGAAATTGTTAGGCTACATGGAATTTCAATGACCATCGTATCGGATCGAGACATCAGATTTGTATCACAATTTTGGAAGAGCTTACACAAGGCATTAGGAACAAAATTAAACTTCAGTACAGCTTTTCATCCACAGATTGATGGTCAGTTAGAGAGAACTATTCAGATCTTAGAAGATATGTTGAGAACCTATATTTTGGATATGAAAAGTTCATGGGATGAGCATCTACCTTTGATTGAGTTCGCTTACAATAACAGTTATCGGGCCAGCATTGGTATGGCACCTTATGAAGCATTATATGGTAGAAGATGTCGATCACCGATTCACTGGGATGATGTTGGTGAGCAGAGAATATTGGGTCTTGAACTTGTTCAACAAGCAGTCGAGAAGATTCAATTAATTAAAGAACGACTTCGGGCAGCACAAAGCAGACAGAAAAGTTATGCAGATAACAGGAGACGAAAATTAAAATTTCAAGTCGGTGATCATGTATTTCTCAAAGTATCTCCTTCAAAAGGAATCTCAAGATTTGGTATTCGTGGCAAATTGAATCCTAGATATGTGGGTCCATTTGAGATTTTAGAAAGAATTGGTGAGGTGGCTTATAGACTTGCCTTACCACCTTCACTTGCAGGAGTACATAATGTTTTTCATGTTTCTATGTTAAAGAAATATTTACCAGACCCAAGTCACATCGTGGAACTTGAACCAGTGCAAGCCAGAAAAGATCTATCATATGAAGAATATCCGATACGGATCATGGACCGTAAAGAACAAGTGCTGAGACATCGCAACATTTCTTATGTCAAGGTACAGTGGAGTCGACATTCGGAAAGAGAAGCTACTTGGAAACTAGAGGAAGAAATGAAGCAAAAATATCCCCAGCTCTTCGAGACTACAGGTATGAAAAATTTCGAGGATGAAATTTCTTTTAGGGGTGAAGAATGTTATAGCCCAAAGCCCAAGCCCATCTAGTAAGACCCAAGCCCAGGAAAAAAAAAACAAAAATAGGAAAAAATCGGGAAGAAGACTCCTTCCTTCTCCGGCGAGATCTGGGTAAATCGGGAGTCCTAGGACCTCTCGAAGTCCTAGGGTCCTCTATAGAAAGACCTCCCCTTTCCTTAGAAACCGAATATCAGCCCTCTACCCCTCTCTTTCTCCCTGTTTTTCCCGATTGGAGCCGTGGACACTCATCTTGTTCTCGCAGTGATTGCTCGCCGGTGGGGTCACCGGAGGCTGAGGTGAGTTCTCCTTCTCTTTCTCTTTTCTTTTCCCTTCTCCCCGTGCCTTTGTGCGCGACTGCCGGCGACGGTTGTCGCTGATTTTTGGTCGAAAAAGAGATCCCTGTTTTGGCTTCTTTTTCTTGGATTTTCCAGCACCGGCGATCGCAATCGACCGCCGGCCATGCTTCTCCGTAACCGGGGGAGTGACCCCCCTCTGCCATCGGCCTCCACCGTGGCGGCCGTAGCTTGAATGGCCCGACAAAGGAGGGGACCCGCCGGTCCCCTATTCCGGCCTGGAAGGAGCCCGAGAAGAAAACAGAAGAAAAAGAAGAAAAGAAAAAAAAAAGAAGAAAAAGAAGAAAAGAAAAAAAAGGAGAGAGAAAAAGAAAAGGGAGAGAGAAACTTTCTCTCTCTACTTTCTCTCTCTTAGATTTTTTAGGATTTATGAAATTAAAAAAAATATAATAAATAATAATAATATAATAATAATAATTAAAAGAAATATAAGGAGATTTTCCATGGATTAGTCTGAAAATCCTGTATGCTATCGTCAAGTTGATTCATGTGGAGATATTAGATTTTAATAAATTTTAATTACTTTTAATTCGATAAAATTTTGATTAAAAATATGATATTTGACGTATCAGGCTCAGAGAAGGATTTTCAAGACTTCTAGAATTCTTAGTTTTGATTTTCTTTTGAGATAAGTAGTATTTATTTTTATTGAATTTATCTGGTAAATTATAAATTTTGAATTTAATAAATTTATGCATGCTTGTGATTGAAAATATTATTTAAAATAATTGTTGAAATTGTTTATGATTGAAGTTAATTGTAAAAATTATATATGACTGAAATTAATTGTTGAACAATTATTATGATGATGTATGATCACAAAGAATGATATGATTGATTTGACTCGAATATCATTTATTTATATTATTTTTGAAAATAATATAAGAATTGGAAGATAATATGAAATTGACAATCTGACTGTGTAAAAGACCCCACCAATGGAGGCATATACGTTGGTAATTGATTATCCTAAAGATTTATGTCGCCAGCGAGACCAGTGACATGTCACCAGAGAGACCAACGACAAACCACCAGCGAGACCAGCGGTTCCAAAGGACTTGGCTGCCAGATGATTCGCAGCCCACCGCAAGCAGATACGTGGTATTATGACCCTGCCATAGGGATAATGTGGTCATAGTCATGGTTGGTAAGAAGAACTTAAGAAATTGATGAATTTAAGATGATAAGCATAATTTAAAATTATGATGAATTGAATTTTATATGATTGATAGTATGATTATGATTTCATAAAATTATATATTGATTTTTGTTATTATCAGTAAATCATTATGTATAGTATTATTGCTTGATTCATTCAGTTAAAGGTATACACTGCTTACTAGGCTATTTAGCTCATGATGAGTTTTATGTTTTTCTTATAGATCCAGAAAATTAGCATGATGCGGGATTTTGGTTGGGAGAGCGATTAGAGATAGAGTTAGCTCTTTTGATTTAGGATTTTCTCAGAATTGATTCAAGATCTTTTTTTTTTTTTTAGTGTTGACTTTGTCAGACAATTATTTTTCTTTTGGACACTGAGTTTTGATTTATTATTTGAACTAAGGTTTGATTGTTAAAAATTGAAAAATTATTTAACTTTATGTGTAAGATATCATGATGAGATGCCTTGCATGCTTATGGAAAAAGTATTCTATGAGTATGCGGCGGTTGCTATGACCCTCGATTCAAATCTCGGGTCGGGGGCGTGACACATGAGCTGATAAGTTACAAGAAAAGTTTAAAAAATAAATTACAGATAATAAGATACAAGTGAGTTGATATAGAAACAAGAAGTTGTTGATACAATTAAATTTAAATTCAAAACTATCTAACTGATCTCTAATAGTAGAGCCATGATGACGTGGGTTAGTTATGATAGAATTATCTTTAATACATACTTGAGGAGAAAGATCTGTGCAAAAAGGACCCTAAGCTTTATGGTTTGCTTGCCTGCTCTTCTATCGTATTCTTCTTCTTGGTGTGGAATCATTCCTTGTTTCTATCTTTTAATAAGTATTCCTTTTTTTTCTATGTTGGGTTCTTGGACGTCACCTTTCCCTTGAGGCTTTTCTTGAGTTTGCTCAATGGAATCTTGGTGTTTGTTTGTTTGTCTCGTTTGGCTTAATTTGGTGGTGCATGGTCTCGGAGTTGAATTTAATGTTCTCTTTCTTCTATACAAGATAGCCTCTTGGTTATTTTTTTGGTGGAGAAAATACGTTGCTTTTTTGGTTTTCTCTAGTTTTCTTCAGTTTGTTCATGGGATCTTCATATTTTTTCTTTCAAATTTCTTTTTCAGACCTTTATTTCAGATTTCTTGTCCTTAGTTTCTTGGATTCCTCTTGGCTAAATCTCGAGTTTGTTCATGGGATCTTGATATTGTTGGATGTAACATTTATGTGAGATTTGGGTTCTTTTCCCTGATTCAGATTCGTTTGCAAACCTTGATTTCAAGTTACTTGTTTCTTTATTACTTTGCAGGGTTATCTCTCTTTTTCTTATTGCATGCTATATAAACATACCTGGTCATATATTATTCTCCATGTTCATAATAGAGGGAAATCTAAATATAAAATATGGATTAGATGAAGAATGAGATAAAAGATTGTCTATAGAAGGTGTAAGGCTAACTCTGCAGTTGGATTAATTGTCTTATGCCGAACTAAATATTGGAAGCCAATTCCAATGATTCCATTAGTTAAACTTCTAATTGTGTTCCTTCCCTTATGAGTTGTCCGCTAATTCTACATGCCAAATTGCTCTAATTCTGATAACCTCTCACTGTTTAGTTAGTCAAAGACAAAAAATGCCCCTTGTACTTTTTCACTTAATGAAACAGGCATAAGGAAGGCACGAAATCATGGAAGCATACCGATCAGCCATTTGCAGATGTTACTACCCAAATACTAGTAACAGACACTAGAGATGGCAGCCAGGAGCTAATTGGCTGGAGGAGAACCCTCACCTATTTTAATGGGGAAGAGAAAACCAATTGGAGAATGCTTGAATACATCATCCCTTCGGGGCATAGTTTGGGTGATCTTAAGATATGCTTTTGTGAGCCTTAAATGAAAGAATGGTGCCCTACAAGCCAATCACATACGAGATGCAATAAGATATTTTCTATAATTTATCTTTCAGACTCATGTAATTGACATTAATTTATTAATAAAATAGATATTTTTGATTCATTGTACACTGTATCTTATTATTTTAAGATTATAATGAATTCTATAGGTCCGAACAATGATTTTAGGACTGTGATGAGATCATACCAGTGAGACCTAAATCTTTGATAGCCATGATCTAAAAGATTTTTACTCATTGGTTCATTGAGTCGGAGATCAATGATATTGGTAAGACTAGCATGTCCTATATCTACTCAGAAATGAGGATGGTTGATCTCACAACTACTTATGTGGTGACACTAATACAAGAATATGGATGCTCATTAGAGAATGAGTTCATTGAATAGACCTACAAGAGAATATCAGATGGAGTCTTATTTATATATCAATTGATGATTCTCTAGTGGGAGTTGTGTAAGTGATCCTTTGACCTGAGATCGCCATGGTACCTTATGTACATGGATTTATATTTTGGTTCACTTCCTAACTTGGTTGTTTGATTCATGTATGGGGTATTCTGGATGTGGTGAAATATATATAAAGATTATGAGTGATCAATAAGGGATCAGTCACTCTTAATAAAGGGAGCAAACATCCTATGTGATCTTATAGTTTGATGATTCTTGAAGTCTTTGGCTAAAGCAGGATGATAATTAGAAAAGAATTTCTAATATATCATCAACTGAATCGTCACCTTTTGTTCGAGATACATAAAGATAAGTGATTAGGTTTGACATATTTTCATGTCCACAGCTCATCTAGGATGTTGTTTGACGGAAGGATTGAATTACACAGTAACTTACCACTGAAGGATATTTTGATAATTTTTCATCAAAATTTTAAATCTTTTGGATAGTCATGACACATTGCTAGATGTCAATTTTAATTTATAGACTCATCAAAATTAAAAGAGTTTAATTTTGAAATTAATTAGAAAGAGTCCTAATTGATTGGGACTTTTTAGGTGACCTAATTTGATCGGATTAGGATTTTATCGAAAGTCTTGATCCACTGCTGGCTAGATTTGGAACCCAATGGATCACACACTTTGAAATTTAATATTGATTTGATTTAATTAGAATTTAATATAAATTTTAAGGGTTAATTTGATATGCTAGCATTAACCCAAGTTCTTAAATTGGTTTAGATCAAGTGTTTGAGCTAACCTAGACTAGTTGTCTTTGACCAAATGGGCTTGGGTCTATCTTAATTGGATTCTTATCCAACTTAAAATAGTTTCAAGTGGAGAAGGACTCCTCTGTGCC